>NW_022437380.1:0-59980 GCF_009761245.1 Sapajus apella
CCATTGTTTGTATTTAGCACATTTTTGTTTATTAATTCATCTGATGATGGACACTTGGGTTGTTTCTACCTTTTGGCCACTGTGCTAGAGCTGCTGTCAACATTCATGTACTAGCATCTGTTCTAGCACCTCATATTTGGCTCTGTTGCAACGTTTCAAGGGCACCCTGTCTATGTAATATTTTTTTCTAAGTACACATGTATCTTTCTCTGCCTTTTGCCTTAATGAAATAAAAGGAAATTTGATCTGGCAGTTCCAAAAGACATCAGTAAAGAGAATGGTATCCAGTGAGTTTTACTTGATGAACCCTTTTACTAATGCGCTACCAATGCTGTTAACAATTTGGCCAACTTCGAGCAAACACATTGAATTTCCTGAGTGACACCAAGTCCATCAGATCATCCTGGACATAACTGGGAATGGTGCCTGCACTTTTAAGTAGCGAACCAGTGCAATGAGCAGTTGTAGAGAAGAGTTTAATGCATGACCTTCAGAGCTAAGCAGTGACCCGAACTCAGTATCTTGCCAAATTTGGTGTGCTTTCTCCTTTGCCCTCTGTTTCTTTCAAGTAATACATAGAGACAACAGCCAAATTTGTGCTTCAGTGATGTGACCTTCCCTTCCCAGGCAGGCGAATAAATTGAGTTTTGTTTCTGATTATCATTTGGTTGTATTTCCTTATAATGATCCTCGACAGGGTTGATAATTGGGTGCACCTCCCACAATGATGAAGAGGAAAGAATATAACCCTTGAAATTAAACCCCAGAGTATGTATTTATTTAAACAACTATATAAGGAGGATTTTCCACAATAATGTTGGAGATAGGGGAGAAAACAGACCAAAAAAAAGTAAAAATGCCTCTTTAGGACCTAGATTTTATTCAGCCTTCATCTCATTGTGTCCTTTAGTAATTCCAGCTAGATTTACAGAATAATGAAATCTCAATAGATGAGTACACAAAAGAATGAGAAATAGGTTGGTGCAAAAGTAATTGTGGTTTTTGCCATTACTTTTTTTTTTTTTTTGAGATGGAGTTTTCCCTCTTGTTACCCAGGTTGTAATACAGTGGTGCAATCTCAGCTCACTGCAACCTCCGCCTCCCAGATTCTCCTGCCTCAGTCTCCCTAGTAGCTGGGATTACAGCCATACGCCACCACCAGCTAATTTTTTTTTATTTTTAGTAGACATGGGGTTTCACCACACTGGCCAGGCTGGTCTCGAATTCCTGACCTCAGGGGATCCACCTGCCTCAGCCTCCCAAACTGCTGGGATTACAAGCATGAGCTTCTGCACCTGGCCAGTTTTTGCCATTACTTTTAATGACAAGAAGCACAATCACTTTTGCACCAACCTAATAGAGGCAGGCTCAAGATTTTAGTGACTTATTGCCCTACCACAAGTCAGAGGTCAGGACACAGACCAAGGAGATGACAGAAATAAGATTATAAAAGTATTGACCAACCCAGGAAGTCCAGTTATGTGTATCTGCACAGAGAATTTGTACTTATAAGTGACAAGTTTAAATAGCTATCATTCTGTATTAGACTTTGTTTTGGGGAAAACACCGAATTCTAAGAAACTTTTATTTCTTTTTTTTTTTTTTTTTTTTTAATGGAGTCTTGCTCCATCACCCAGCTGGAGTGCAGTGGCACAATATCGGCTCACTGCAACCTCCGCCACCTGGGTGCAATGATTCCCCTGCCTCAGCCTCCTGAGTAGCTGGGACTACAGGCGTGCGCCACCCTGCCTGGCTAATTTTTTTGTGTGTATTTTAGTAGAGACAGGGTTTCACCATGTTGGCCGGGATGGTCTTGATCTCCTGACCTTGTGATCTGCCTGCCTCGACCTCCCAAAGTGCTTGGGATCACAGGCGTGAGCCACCACGCCTGGCCAAAACTTTTATTTCTTAAAAGCAACAATAACATCTTAGTGAACAGGCTGTCTTCAGGGTCCCACTTCCATTTCTCCCACCTCTCAGCTAATACCACTGTTGTCTTTTGTTTGTGTTGCTTGCTGCCTCCCTGAAATGTCACCAAGACAACCTGTTGATTAAAGTAAGATGAGTTTGTTCTTACTGGTAAGATAGAGGAGTACTTTGATAGAGTCTTAGTAGTATGGCAAGTCATTAAATATCTTTTTCCATAAAATTGAATTAAAATAACCTTACATCTCCAGGACTTTAGTATTTCATCTGCAGGGAAAAGTTATAGAATGGCAGCAAACATAGTTTAAGAAAAGAAGCAGCTGGATGTGGTGGCTCACACCTGTAATCCCTGTACTTTGGAAGGCCGAGGTGGGCGGATCACGAGATCAGGAGTTCAAGACTAGCCCAGCCTGGCCAACATGATGAAACCCTGTCTCTATTAAAAATACAAAAATTAGCTGGGCATGGTGGCATGTGCCTGTAATCCCAGGTACTCAGGAGGCTGAGGCAGGAGAATTGCTTGAACCAGGACCCAGGAGGCAGAGGTTGCAGTGAGCTGAGATAGTGCCACTACACTCTAGCCTGGGCTACAGAGCGGGACTCTGGCTCAAAAAAACAAAAAACAAAAAACAAAAAAAAACAATAATATGAAAACTTGTATGTCTCAAACAACATAGCAGCTAAATATATAAAGAAGAAAGTCTAGGATTGAGTCTTGAAGAAGGCCGATATTTACAGGTTGGGAAGAAAATAATAAGCCTGCAAAGGAAGCTGAGAAAGCATAGCAAGAAACAGAAGAAGAGCAGGAAGGTGGGAAATGGTAACATGATCCCTGTTCCCTGGGAGTCCCCCAGTCTACAGGTAAAGGTGAGCCGAGCAACACTGGTCAGCTTCACACTCAGAGAAGACAAAGCCTGAGTGGCCACACTCCCTTCCCTGCACGGAGGCTGCAGGAGACATAGGCTTTTGCCCACAGTCTTCCATTCTCCTGTGTCTGCAATTTGTAACAGATTGTAATTGAGATGCACAGAGCAGAATTCGGTCCTTTTATCTAAATGGAAGTTTTGTAGGCTTGGAGTATTAAGAAAGGAGCAGCTGCCCAATGTGTGGGTGACATTGTGGAACACACCAGTATGTGGAAATGAGAGTGCCTATTACTTCCCATTAAAAGACCCATTTAACTTTCTGAGACTTAAAAACTTAGCCCATGTTAAGATAATGGAATGTTTCTTACCCACTAAAAATCCCCCTTTCTCTTGATTTCTCAGGAATCTATGCATGTTGTCACATTTTCAAGATAATTTTAGGGAATTTTTTTCTAATATCTACAGGAAATACAGCTGCTTAATATTGGCAAATACCTGTCAAATCCCATTTCTGTGCCTTATGTTGTGCAGAGCTTTTGTTTTTCAGTCATGGTGATCTGTTGCAATTAGTAAATTTTTAAAATGACACTCTCACTTTGCATATTGGCTGCCTCCCACCCCCCCAACACAAGTATGAGCGAACGTACGTGTGAGTACACACACACACCCACACACACACACAGGCTCTCTTTTTTCCTGGGACAGGCAATCAGGCAACAAATTGTGAGAGCAAAATAATACACCAAACAAAATACATGTATGATCAAGATGATTCTTACTTTGGATTTCTACTTCTTACTCCTCTTCAAGGTTTTGCTGGCATTTTCAATTAACAGGTGATACGGTTACGTTTTGTGTCCCCACAGAAATCTCATCGTAAATTGTACTCCCCATAATCCCCACGTGTTGTGGGAGGGACCAGGTGGAAATAATTGAATCATGGAGCAGTTTCCCCCATCCTGTTCTCCTGATAGTGAGTTAGTTCACACAAGATCTGATGGTTTTATAAGGGGCAATTCCCTGCACATGCTCTCTTGCCTGCCACCATCTAAGACGTGACTTTGCTCCTCCTTTGCCTTCTGCCATGATTGATTGTGAGGCCTCCCCAGCCACGTGGAACTGTGAGTCTGTTAAACCTCTTTTTCTTTATAAATTACCCAGTCTCAGGTATGTCTTTATTAGCTGCATGAGAACTAATACAGCAGGTATGTAGGGAATTAGGCCTGATTGGAGGTTGCACAGGAGGAGGAAAGTTAAAGGGTAGGCGATCTCCCAAACACCTGAACTTCCCCTGACCGTACTAAGTAGAACATTGGAAAATGGCAAACAGGATCCATTCAGGAATTTACCATAACAAGAAATGAATACACCCAAAATCTAGCGCCATGTTACCCAAAGGATGGTACGTGGACCAGCAGCATTGGTATCCCCTGGGAGCCTGTTAGAAATGATGCAGACTCTTAGGTCCCATTTAAGACCTACGGAATCAGAATCTGCATCTTAACAAGATCCCCACAAAAGTTTGAGACGTGCTGTTATGGAAAATCTCCTGGCGAGCTCATGAAGAACACAGAATCCCAGTCTTATTGAAATAGGATGCAGCCTAGCCCTGTGTCAGTTTACCAAGTTCCCCAGGTGACTCTAATACCAGCTGAAATTTGAGCACCATTACACTAGAGCTGTGCCATTCAAATATGGTAGCTGGTTGCCATGTGTGGCTATTTAAATTTGATTTTAAATTACTTAAAATTAAAAAGTCATCTTTTCAGCTACTAGCCACATTTCAGTGCTCAAGAGCCACATGTGACTACTGGCTACTGCATTGGGCAGTGAAGGTCTAGAACATTTTCATCAATACAGAAAATTCTGTTGGGCAGCACTGGTTTCATTGGTTCTTAATCTTGACTATACATTCAAATCACCAGCCCTAGTTTTTTGTTTAGATTTTAATACGGAACATTACTTATTTCTGTATTAAAAGGCCTCTTCATATAGGCATTTTACATCCATAGAAACTTGGATTTTCTAGTTTTCTAGTACAAACAAACACTGTTAGGAAAACCAAGATCTTGATGTTGATAAAACCACACATAATTTCACATTTAGATGATTACATGAGGTACTGTCACTTAACTTTGCTGAAATCCAGGCTGTGTTGCCAGATTCTATGTAGGCGATTTAGTGGATGTGCTGCTTCTTCATTTTCCCTTTTATTAGTTAAAAAGAGCCCATGGAAACACTGAAAATGTTTAAAAGATTCCACACTACCGTCATACTGTTTTCCTCACAGAATCATTTTTGTTCAGGAATCTTACCCTCTAAATCCTTGCATATCTGCATATAGAAACTGATTTTTTTTTTTTTTTTGAGACGAAGTCACTCTGTTTTCTAGGCTGGAGTGCAGTGGTGTGATCTCGGCTCACTGCAACCTCCGCCTACCAGGTTCAAGCGATTCTCCTGCCTGAGCCTCCTGAGTAGCTGGGACTACAGACAGGTGCCACCACGCCCAGCTAATTTTTGTATTTTTAGTGGAAACGGGGTTTCACCATGTTAGCCAGGCTAGTCTTGAACTCCTGGCCTCAAGAGATCCGCCTGCCTCAGCCTCCCAAAGTGCTGGGATTACAGGCGTGAGCCACCATGTCCAGCCAGAAACTGATTTTTCACAAACCCCCCCGCCTGGATGCTCAATAGGTTTATAACAATCACAAAACTGTATTTCTCTAGATCAGCTCCTATCCCCAACCTGAAGAATACACAGAAACATCTGTAAATGCCTGCCTTCTGGCTCCTTGGGGACAAGGGCAGGGACTGAGAGAGGACATCTGGTTTGCCCTACATATATTTCTACACACACATAATGTGTCGTCTTCAGCCTTTGCTCCCACAACAACCATGGTGCCCCGGGTACCCAGGTCGCTATAGTGATGTACGTTGCTGCTTCTGACTCACAGACATGTCTCCATATCACGCTAAGAATCTCTAAGAGTCACCTAACTAAGTCACTTTCACAGACTAGCTCTGTATGGAGATTTGCTTGATACGGTAGCGCATTATTATTTGCTCTATCTCCTCGTCCCAGCCTAAGCCCCTGCAGCATCTCCTTAACACTGGACTACATCAAAACATCTTCCCTCTGGATCAACCATACCTTAACCAAGTGTATGCATTTGGATTACTCCTCCTTTTGGGGTTGGTAAAGAGTGGCCCTTATTCCCAATGGGGCTCAGTCCTTGAGCAAAGAGAGGGTTATTGGCCCTAGATGGCTGGCTATTGGTAAAAGAAAAACTTCAGCTGAATTAAATTTAAAGGATTTTAGGCCGGGCTTGGTGGCTTACACCTGTAATCTCAACAGTTTGGGAGGCCAAGGCCAGCAGATCACGAGGTCAGGAGTTTGAGACCAGCGTGGCCACTATAGTGAAACACTGTCTCTACTAAAAATACAAAAAAAAAAAAAAAAAAAAAAAATAGACGGGCATGGTGGCAGGTGCCTGTAATCCCAGCTACTAGGGAGACTGAGGCAGAAGAATCGCTTGAACCCGGGAGGTGGAGGTTATGGTGAGCCGAGATCACAGCACTTGTACTCCAGCCTGGGTGACAGATATTCCATCTACAAATAAAATAAATTTAAAGGAGTTTAACTGAGCAATGAACGATTTGCAAATTAAGCAACTCCCAGAATCACAGCAGATTCAGAGAAAAACGCCAGCGCCTCCATGTGGTGGAAAAAGATTTATAGACCAAAAAAAAAGGAAATGACATACAGAAATTGGTGGTGAGGCACAGAAACAGCTGGATTGGTTACAGGTAGCTGTTTGCCTTATTTAAACTCCGGAGGCTGAGACAGAATCACTTGAACCCAGGAGGCAAATGTTGCAGTGAGCCGAGTTTGCACCACTGCACTGCAGCCTGGGTGATAGAGCGAGACTCCATCTCAAAAAGAAAGAAAGAAATCCCTCCTGGGCACCCAGTGTAGGCCCTGAGCTGCACATAGCAGCTACCTAGTTGTAATCACACAGCTCACCATTTTTTCGTATTATCTTTTATTTTCATAAACAATTATTTCATAAGCAATATTTTGGTTTCCACGTTGCCTTAATTGCCTTTTTTTAACAGCTGCAAAATAGCCCATTTAGTTGATGCACTATAAGCTACATTACTATTCTCCTATTATTGGATATTTAAGTTACTTTCCATTTCTAATTGATGAATAAGGTTTTAGATTTGCAAAGGAACTGAGTGTTGGGGTAGAGTGAGGTTTGAGTGAGATAAATTACTCTGCCTGACACTGTAGGACGCTTTGTTGTTGTTTTGGGTTCGGAGATGGAGGAGTGGGCGTTATCCGTTTTCTGATGAGCTACAGAGCAGAGAATAGGGTCGAGCAACTTGTTGGGAAGCTGGAGCCTCAGCTGGAAGAAATAGTGGATGGACGTGTTTAAAAGAGGGATGTGTGATACTGAATTATGTTGGAGAAAAGAAAGATGAAACCGCAGACATTTGAAAATGGTGACTTTTTTCTCCCTTCGAATCTCTTCTCCTTTTTTTTTTTTTTTTTTTTTGAGACAGTCTTGCTCTGTGGCTCAGGCTGTAGTGCAGAGGCACAATGTCAGCTCACTGCAACCTCTGCCTTCCAGGTTCCAGTGATTTGATTCTCCTGCCTCAGCTTCCCAAGTAGCTGGGATTACAGGAATGTGCCACCTCGCCCAGCTAATTTTTGTGTTTTTAGTAGAGATGGGGTTTTGTCATGTTGGCCAGTCTGGTCTCAAACTCCTGACCCCAAGTGATCCACCCGCCTCAGCCTCCCAAAGTGCTGGGATTACAGGTGTGAGCCACCGCACCCGGCCCCTCTTAGTATCTCTTCTAATGTTAATCAGCTAGGAGCAAAGAGGCCACAGCAGAGGCCTACCAGAGGAAGACCACCGGGGACACATCTCTAGTCCAAGCCAAACTAGCTGCATTTACTTGCTGCAGCCAGCAAGATCTCACTCTAGGGGGACTGTGGGGCATTTTAGTAAGAAGAATGGGGGTGGGGGTCGGTTATTACAGGATTTAGGCACGTGTGAAGGGATTCCAAGGAGCCTTTAGGAATGCAGGAGCATGCTCTGAACTTTGTTGTCAGGAGGCAGAGGCAATACAATCATTGGGTATCTTAATTTTTATTTGGGAGCTGAGAAGCCTGAGAGGGGCTGGAATTGTTATTGGTAAAGGAGAAGGTGTGGGTGGGGAGGGCTGTTAATCATTTTCCTGGCTGAGGAGTGGCCTTGTCTCTGTCTAGTTCCAAACATGGTCATGGAGTGGCCTTCTCTGGACATTATTTATTTCCCATGTTGCTATTTATCTTTAGCTGGGAACATCACGGCCTAGCTGCCAGCTGGGCTGTTCTTCACTTTCTCAGTCCTTCCTTTTGGCCAAGAGCAGACAAGCTGAGCCTGCAGGACATTAATCTGTGGGATCCAGGTCCACACAAGTCAGGGCACTCTGCTCTTGAACAGCTGCAGCGGTCACCCAGGGACTCATTTGGGTGGTTCAGGGATGGACATGCCAGGAGATCCTGGGAGTTTACTCTGATATGTTTGGGACAGGCTGTTTCTGCTTTGTGTCTGTCAGTGTCTTTGAGAGCACCTGCATTTCAGTTATGCCTTTTCCCTCATCTAGTTTTTCTGAACAGATGCAAATGTTGGATCTTAGCTTCAGTTAGCTTCAGTTAGCTCCAGTTCCCTCCAAGCAGAACCGGAGGTGACAGCTTGCATACAGGTGGTTCACTGTGAGAAGTGCTCCATTTTAGCAAGCATGGCTCAACTGCACAGGGGCCCACCAGAGGCCTTGTATAAGAGCCACCCAAGGACGGTCCATCCAAGGCCCAAGAGAGGGGTTCCTTATCCACTGGCCTATCCCCCATGGCCAAGACATCCCCCCTTCATGTTAACCTCCTCACCCTTCCAGGAGGGTGGATTTGCAAAAATGGCTGACAGGCCCCCAATAGGTGTCCCCTGCCTGGCAGATGTTCAACATTTCATCAGTATTTGAAGATGGATGGATAAATGGAAAAAATGTTAGGGCGTTTTAGCCCTGAGAATCTTTGATGACTTCTGTCACCACCACCCTGGCAGGATCACATCCCAATGAAGCTGTCCCATATTGATACAGTGAAAACCCTTAGACCCAGCCTAACTTTCATGGCTTTACCTAGACAACCCCCTTCACCTCTTAAACTTCCTGTGAGTAATTAACTAGAGTGCTGCCTGCTTCTCCCAGGGCATAGAACACAAAAGTACTTCTGTCCTTGTTGGGGAAGGTCTTTGGCAAGTGCATCTCCCGCAGACCAGACCTATTGTCAGCCCAGTAATGAGAAAGAGCAAATGGAAAAGGAAGAAGGAAATCCTGTCCCAGGCTACAGCATGGATAAACCTCAGAGATACCATGCTAAGCAAAATAAGTCTGTCACAAAAGAGCAAATACTGTGATTCCACTCATATGAACTATCTAAAGTAGTCAAAATTATAGAATCAGAAAGTAGAAAGGTAGTTACTGAGGGCGAGGGAGAGGGGTGGAGGGATCAGTGTTTAGTGGGTATAGAGTTTCCATTTTGCAAGATGAAAAAGTTCTGGAAATTGGTTGCACAATAATGTGAGTATACTTAACACCACTAAACTATACATGTAAAAATGGTTAAGATGGTGCTATGGTTTGAATGTCCCCTCCAAAACTCATGTTGAAATTTAATTGCCATTGCAACCATATTAAGGGGTGGGATGGTTAAGAGGTGATTAGGCCATGAGACAGCTCTGGCCTATGAATGGATTAATGTCATGATCACAGGAATGGGTTTGTTATTTTGGGAATGGGTTGTTACAAAAGCCAGTTTGACTCCTCTCTTCCTCTCTCGTGCTCTCTTGCCCTTCTACTTTCTGCCACAAGATGACACAGCAAGAAGGCCCTTTCCAGATGCAAGACCCTCAACCTTGTATTTCCCAGGCTCCAGGGCTGTAAGAAATAAATTTTTTTTTTTTTATAAATTACCCATTGGGTGGTGTTCTTTTATAACAACAACAAAAAAAAATGGACTATTGGCTGGGCACGGTGGCTCAAGCCTGTAATTGCAGCACTTTGGGAGGCCGAGGCAAGTGGAGCACCTGACGTCAGGAGTTCAAGACCAGCCTGGCCAGTATGGCAAAACCCCATCTCTACTAAAAATACAAAATTAGCCAGGTGTGGTGGTGGGCACCTGTAATCCCAGCTACTCAGGAGGCTGAGGCAGGAGAATTGCTTAAACCCGGGAGGCAGAGGTTGCAAGTGTGCCAAGACCACACCATTGCACTCCAGCCTGGGCAACAAGAGCAAAACTCTGTCTCAAAAAAAAAAATGTGATGGACTAACACAGATGGTAATTTTTATGTGATGTGTTTTTCACCAAAATAAAATACATTTTCAAAGCAAATCAAAAAACAAGTGAAACAGAGAAAGGGAAGAGAGACTAGTTTTATCCTGCTCCTATACCACTGAGTAGCCACACATCTTCTCAGGGAGCTCTAAGTGGACAATGTACCTCTATTTTTGGCAGTATAACTCCAACAAAACTCTGTACAGTAAAGCTGAAGCATTCAGCAGGTTAAGAAAGACTGGCCAGAGCTGAAAAAGAGCACAAAGTATAATCATTGAAACTGGTAATGTACATAAATAGCTGGACCAGTTTTTCTCTTGTCCAAAAGTCCCATTCTATTTGAAAGCAATTTTCTTCCACTTCAAACTCTCTCATTATATACCATTTCATTCAAAATGTTAATTCTCCCTCCTCTTGTAATTTAACCATCCGCTAATCATTTCTGGGATGGAAACACATATTCCTAAGTGAAACTCTTTTGAAGAGCTGAATTAAGCAGACAGTGGGTTTGTTTCTGTAATTTCTTGTCTAATGATTAATAGAATTGCCAACAAAGAACTTTTTCAAAGTCTTAAAAACTATCCATGACGATGTTTTTGTGCAAATTAAACTTTTTTTGGCCAGATGGAGATTTATGTCTTAGTAACTAAAGTGAAAAAAGACCCAAATAATACAAATATGTTGCCCACAAATACTGTTTGCAAAAATGACTTAATAGTCTATTAAAAATGCAGCACAACTCTCTTTGCAAGCAAAAGAGAAACTATGGAGATAATGGGTGCTAGCCTTGGGTCTTCTGGTTACTACCTAAATGACCTCGGTGATATGGTTCTGTGTCCCCACCCAAATTTCACCTTGAATTGTAATAATCCCCACGTGTCAGGGGAAGGATCCAGTAGAAAGTAATTGAATCTATGCTGCTCTCATGATAGTGAATAAGTCTCACGAGATCTGATGGTTTTATAAAGGGAAGTTCCACTGCACATGCCCTCTTGCCTGCCACCATGTAAGACGTGCCTTTCTCCTCCTTCACCTTCTGCCTTCATTGTGAGTCCTCCACAGCCATGTGGAACTGTAAGTCCATTAAACCTCTTTTTCTTCATAAATTACCCAGTCTTGGGTATGTCTTTATTAGCAGCCTGAGAAGGGTCTAATACACTTGGGAAGAAAGGAAGCAATCTTGGGTCAAAGTCTGCATCTTCCAGCCAACATGAGTTCACTTATAACACAAATGATAGAAATTGGATCAAGAAACAAAAAGAAAATAATAGCAAAGTTGTTTTATTTGGATTTTTGAATAATAATGTAATGTCCTTTGCAGCAACATGGATGGAGCTGAAGGCCATTACCTAAGTTAAATAACACAGAAACAGAAAATCAAATACCGCATGTTCTCACTTATAAGTGGAAGCTAAACAATGGATACGCATGGACATAAAGATATAAATAATAGACACTGGGGACTCCAAAAGCGGGGAAGTTCAGGGAGGGGAAGGGTTGAAAAATTACCTGTTGGTTACAATGTTCACTATTTGGGTGATGGATATACTGGAAGCCCAAACTTCACCTTATGCAATAGATCCATATAAGAAACCTATACGTGTACCCCTTAAATCTAAAATTTTTTAAAAGATTTATTTGAAAAAGAGAATATCAATGTGAAGGGACATTGAAGTCCAATATTTTCTCTGGCTGATTTTCTCTGACATTGCTGCTGTCTATCCTTCCCTATAGCTCAAGGGGCTATCTAATCAGAGTAATTTATAGGCTTCTTAGCAAAAACAACCCTCTTAAAGATGTCAGCAGAGAGCAAGACCAGCTAAGACTTTCCAGTGTTTGAAGTTGATAAACCAGCAATTGGCTTCAAATTATATCTCATTTATAAATTTAAAATAGAAGTACATGTGGTCAACTGTTCTCACTGAATCCAATGTCATCCTTTTATCACCCTTGAGAAGAAACTTTAAAGATTTTTTATCCGCCTGTTCTCACAAAATAAAAACTTCCCCAGCCTGTCAAATGCATGATGTGGTAAATTACATGGAAGGTCCAATTCTCCATCCCTCCCAGGATCCACACCCTTTGCCATGTAATTTTGTAGCTCTCTCACTGCGTGGCTCAGCCAGCTGCAGGGCCGGCCCCACAATTTGTGGGGCCCAGTGCAAAATGAAAATGCAGAAATGAGTGCCATTATAACTACTAAAATACAAAGCTTCTTTCTTTCCTCCACAGTCACTCTTTCTGTACTTGTCATGGTGTTTTTAATTTGCTATTTCATGTCATTCTAAGTAAAGAAAAATTTAAATTATTAGCATGGATTTTACAGTTCATCTTTATATTTTGCAATAAGTAACACCTGAGGCTGAGAAACCGGTGCAAAAATAAATATGCTACTGTCTCCCTGCGCTAAGGATTCCTAGAGTAGGGAGACAGTATCTTTTTTTTTTTATTTGAATCTCCAGTGCTAGGCATGATGCCTGTTACATAGCAGGCAATAAATAATATATTTAAGGGCGAAAGGGAAGGCGGGAAGAAAAAATGAGTTTTAAAATTCAGGTTTGCCTGTGAGATGTTGGAGAAATTGGCACATTCATACATTGCTGGTGAGAATGTAAAATAGTGCAGCTACTATGGAAACGCTTTGGCAGGTTCTCAAAAAGTTAAACAGAGTTACCATATAACCCAGCAATTCCACTCCTAGGTGTATACCCAAGACCATTGAAAGCATACGTTCATACAACACCTTATACGTGAATGTTCATAACAGCATTATTCATAATAGGCAAAAAATTAGCTAGGCGAGGTAGCTCACGCCTGTAATCCCAGCTACTCGGGAGGCTGAAGTGGGTGGATCACTTGGGGTCAGGAGTTGGAGACCAGCCTGGCCAACATGGGGAAACCCTGTCTCTACTAAAAATACAAAAAAAAAAAAAAAAAAATAGCCAGGTGTGGTGGCAGGCTCCTGTAATTCCAGCTACTTGGGAGGCTAAGGCATGAAAATCGCTTGCAACCGGGAGGTGGAGGTTGCAGTGAGCTGAGATCACGCCACTGCACTCCAGCCTGGGCAACAGAGCAATACTCTGTCTCAAAAAAAAAAAAAAAGACCCAGAAATTTATTCTCTCTCAGTCTGGAGACCAGAAGTCCAGAATCAAGGTGTCAGCAGAGTTGGTTCCCTTTGAAGGCCTCTGCGGGAAACCTGATCAGTACTCCAGCTATGGCTCAAAAAATACAGTGCACAGAACTCAATGCAAAACCACTGCATGGCTTCATAGCCACGTAGCTTCAGTGAAAAACCCTTGATTTTCCTTGGCTTGTAGCGGCATATGTCTCTTTTTCTCTGTGTCTTTCCCTTTTCTGTCTCTTAAAAAGACACTGTCATCGGATTTATAGCCCACCCTAAATCCAGAATAATCTCAGCCTGAGGTCCTTAATTATATCTGCAAAGGCCATATTTTCAAATAAGGCCACATTCATAGGTACTAGAGTCAGGACCTGGACATACGTTTTCGGGTGAGCACAATTCAACAGCACTACAGGTGTCATTATTAGACTAAGCTTCTAGAGATGAGGATCTTGACAAGTGCCTAGTACGATGCCTTCAACATAGAAAGTGCTCTGTGTGCTTGCTGAGTTAATGGGTGGATAGATTGATGTGGCTGTCCAGATAATGGGTATCATCTAACCTCTTCCACTCACACCTAATGCAGCCAGAATTGGGAAGCATGCATTGGAGATTCCTGTGCCCTGTGGACACTTGATCATGATTCCAGGTGTGACTCAAAAAATTCAGTGCACAGAACTCGATGAAAAAACACTGCATGGCTTCACAGCCATGTAGCTTCAATGAAAAACTGGATTTAGGGTGGGCTATAAATCTTCTGACAGCATCCTTATAAGAAACTTTTCAATGGTGTTGGTGTGGGGGAAAAAAAACTTCTCTCAAATCGTTGCAAACATATCCCAGATAAATGTGCTCTGGCCTTCAGAGGTTAAGGTAAGCTTGGCGGAAACCCCAGGTGTCACAGACAATGAGGCTCCACAGCCCTCCCTACAATTTCTGCAAATCCTGGCCCCAAATCCTGGCCCCAATTCATGGCCCTAGTTTGTTGTCTCTGCATGTGTTCTTGATTCCTTCTCCTGCCAAAGGTCAGACCCTTTCCCAGTTGCTGCACAAGATCACCAACTACCCCCCACTCCCACAAGCACTTTGTGAGTTTATAACTTTTCTGAAGATTTAGGGGTTACATAGTGTACCCCATATTCCTCAGCCCAATTTCTTACTCCATTTTCTCCATTTTACCTTTTTCTCTCCCTCTCTGTTTCAATACACAAATTCCTTTCCTTGTTTCATGCCAAGCAGTTCTGTTCATACTAAGGCCCCTTGCCATCTCAGCTTCTACTCTAAATGGTGTTTTGTTTTTTGTAATGTGAGGCAGGAAGGCGAGAGAGAGAGAGAGAGAGAGAGAGAGAGAGAGAGGAAAGGAGGGAGGGAAGCCTAGAGGGAGGCAGCAAAAGAAGGAGAGAGAACTGAAACCTAAGAATTTTCAAAATATTATTATTTTCCTTCTCTCTATAACTATTAATAGGTTAAAGTTAGAAGTTCTTTGAGTAGGGAGAGAAATTTCAACAGCCTTTGGTCCACTTGCTGCAGACACCCCTCAAGTCCTTGGCCTTCTTAGCAGAGTGAAGCAATCCTCTTCTCAAGTTAACATTGAATTATAATTGCAACCATCATGTTGATTAAACCGCCCTTTTTGTCATTGTCTTTTCTTGGTATAACTCCTTTGGCTCCATTCACATGCTATAGACCGTGTATGAATCACAGAGAGTCTGTGGTTTTTAACTGTGGCCAAACCATAGGCAGCTTTTTGTTTATTCCCAGAATCAGTTCCAAAACAGCTGTTAAATGTTCATCCTTGGTTCTGTCCTCTTATTTCAGGGAATTGTAACAGCAGTATCTTCTGCTTTTAATTCTTCCAAAGAAAGAAAAAAAAAAAAAACTCCCTAAGTTGGTGTGCTGTGTGTAGGTGCTAGTTAATGTCTCATTTCCTCTCATTTCCTTAATCAGGAAATTTCATAGTTCAGCAGCGGCAGGGTTCCCATTACTATGGTTCTGACCTAAGCCAAGCTGTGTGAAACAGTCGACCATGAAAACAGCTGGCTTTGCAAGCCACTGAGTGTTCCAAACTGAGACAGATCAGGAGCTGCCATTCCATACAGCGGTAAGGAAAGCAAGGATATTTTTCATAGTGATGGTTCCATCTCCGGTAGAATCGATCTGCTGAAAAGTAATATATTAGGTCACCCACCAACTGAGTAGTTTGGACATGAATCGGCTGGTAAGTTTTAAGGAGATTTCCTTGTGAAAAACTGGCATTGAATAATGGACACATTTAATACATTGTGGTATGAAAAAGCACTCAGAAAATCAAGACAAATTGTCTTTTTTTGGTTCAAGGCATTACTTAGTTTAGAATTACTACTTGAAGGCCAACAGCTTACCAAAATGGCCATTTTTAAATGACATGAGCTATGTTTACATTGCTTTGTACCAATGGTTTTCACACACCATAGTTATATGTTGGAATAATCTGAGGAGAGCTTTGGAAAAAAAAATACTGGTAACTGAACCCTACTCCAAATATTTCAATTCACTGGTGGGGGATGAAGTCTGGGCAATGGTATTTTATAAATGCCCTCAAGAGATTCCAGCCAGGCACAGTGGCTCATGGCTGTAATCCCAGCACTTTGGGAGGCCAAGGTGTGCAGATCACCTGAGGTCAGGAGTTTGAGACCAGCCTGGCCAACACAGTGAAACCCCATCTCTACTAAAAATATAAAAATTAGCCAAGCATGGTGACACGTGCCTGTAGTCCCAGCTAACTTGGGAAGCTGAGGCAGGAGAATCACTTGAACCCAGGAGGCAGAGGTTGCACTGAACTGAGATCATGCCACTGCACTCCAGCTTGGGCGACAGAGTGAGACTCCATCTTAAAAAAAAAAAAGAGAGAGAGAGATTTTAATGTACAGCCAGGATTAGAGCCACTGCTTTAAGAAAATCACAACCACAGACAACTTTTGAGACCAACACGACGTGTATGGGGTATGCACACTGAAGTTAAGTCAATTAATTTTCTATTTGCCTGTCTTTTAAGTAGAATTTGTTCTCCTTTGATCAGAGATAATGAACCCATGACAAATAATCTTTGGCAAGCCTCAAACTCACTTCTTCACACTCAGCCTCCCTTCCCCCTCCCTCTCTGCCCAGGGAGATGCACGTGTAATTTTCAGCCCATACAATCTCGTAGAGACCAAACTAAAAAACTTCCAACATTGCTGCTTGAAGCTATGAAAGCATACCCATGAGGTGATCCTCCCACACTAGGAGGATTATGTGTGAAATAATGCTTTTGGCTCAGAGAAGTTTGTTATTACCCACCTTCAGAAGCCTGTTTCTGTCAATTCAGCAGACTCATTCTCCATCCAGCTTTGTTCCCTTACTAGTGAGGAGTTGTGATCCCTTGGAGGAGGAGAAGCGTTCTGGTTTTGGGTGTTTTCATCCCTTTTGCACTGGTTTCTTCCCATCTTTGTGGATTTATTTACCTGTGGTCTTTGTAGTTGGTGACTTTTGGATGGGGTCTCTGAGTGGACATCCTTTTTGTTGATGATGAAGTTATTTCTTTCTGTTGTTTAGTTTTCCCTCTAACAGTCTGGCCCCTCTGCTGTAGGACTGCTGAGGTCCACTCCAGACCCTGCTTGCCTGGGGATCACCTGCAGCGGCTACAGAACAGTAAGGGTTGCTGCCAGTTTCTTCTGTTATTTTCGTCCCAGAAGAATACCCACCAGATGTCAGCCTGAGCTCTCCTTTATGAGGTGACTCTTTGGATATACGGGGATCAGGGAGCTGCTTGAGGAGACAGTCTGTCCCTTATAGGAGCTCAAGTACTGAGCTGTGAGCTCCACTGTTCTGTTCACAGCTGCTGGGCAGGTATGTTTAAGTCTGCTGCAGCAGAACTCATAACAGCCTTTTTTTCCCAGGTGCTGTCCTGGGAAGATGGGGCTTTATTTATAAGTTCCTGATGTGCTGCTACCTTTTTCAGAGCTGCCCTGCCCAGTAAGGAGGTAGCCTAGTCACAGTCTGCCAGCAGAGGCATTGCTGAGCTGCTGTGGGCTATGCGCAGCTGCTGTGTGAACTTCATTGTGGTTTTGTTTATAGAGGTATAGTTAGAACTGCCTCAGTAATGACAGTCTGCCTCAGTAATGGCGGACTGCCTCTGTAATGGCAGATTGCCTCAGTAATGGCAGACTTCCTTGGTAATGGCGGACTGCCTCAGTAGTGTCAGACTGCATTGGTAACGGCAGACACCCTTCCCCCAACAGAGCTGGACCATCCCAGGTCCAGCTGTGCTTGCTTCGAAACCCTCAATCCAGAGTGTTTCAGATTGCTGGGCTTTGTAGGGGTGGGACCTGCCGAGCCAGATCACCTGGCTCCCTGTTTCAGCCCCTGTTTTCAGTTGAATGGGTGGCTCTGTCTCCCAGGCGTTCCAGGTGCCAGTTGAAATGCCTGCACAGATTTGTGTGAGTTTTTGTGCAGAGACCCACTGTACCGGCTGAAACAGCCATGCTGGAAACTTGTGGTACTTTTCAGCCTAGGAATCTCCTGGTCTGTGGGCAGTAATAACTCGTTTGGAAATGCAGTGATCACTCACCCTCTGCATTGTTCTTGCTGGGAACTGCACTCCAGAGCTGTTCCTAGTTGGCCATCTTGGATCCAGTCCCCCCAAAAATTAATTAGCTGGGTGTGGTGACATTCGCCTATAGTTCCAGCTACTTAGGAGTCTGTTGTGGGAAGATCACTCGAGTCTGGGAGGTTGAGGCTGCAGCAAGCTATGATTGCACCACTGCACTCCAGCCTGGGCAGGAAGTGGAGACTCTGTTTCAAAAAAAGAAAGAAAAGAAAAGAATGAGCATATAATTATGAAAGTTTGGATTATTTTAAATTGTTGCCTTTGAGTCCTTTCCCTAATCAAATGACTTAGCCACCAAGGGATTCTTTTGTTATGTGATCGATATTCATTGCTAATAAAGCAAGTTCAAATGGTGATATATTTCTGATTTAAGGTTGCAGATTGTTTCTCCATCCTTATGCTCAGCGGTATGAAGCATTATCTTCCAACATTGCTGCTTGAAGCTATGAAAACATACTCATCAATATCTTTGAATTAAAAAATAAGTGGTTGAATTTGGGTTTAAAATTTCAAGATCTTATGTAATGATGCCATGCAAGATAGAACTATAGGCATTTTTAAGAAAAAAAAAAAAAAAAAAAAACTAGAAAAAAATCATTATGGTATGTTGGTTAATATTCTTTGCAGCCTAACGGTTCAAACCCTGTGATATGGGTTGGCTGTGTCCCCACCCAAATCTCATCTTGAATTGTAGCTCCCCTTGTATTATGGGAGGGACCTGGTGGGAGGTAACTGAATCATGGGGGTAGGTTTTTCCTGTGCTGTTGTTGTGATAGTGAATAAGTCTCACGAGATCTGATGGTTTTATAAAGGGCAGTTCCCCTGCACATTCTCTCACTTGCTTCCATGTAAGACATGCCTTTGCCCCTCTTTCACCTTCCACCATGATTGTGAGGCCTCCTCAGCCGTGTGGAACTGTGAGTCCATTAAACCTCTTTTTCTTTATAAATTACCCAGTCTTGGATATGTCTTTACTAATAGCATGAGAACAGACAAATATACCCCAGTTTCTGTCTCTTACTTAGCTATGTGATCTTCAACAAAATATTTAACTTCTTATCATAGAAAAAAAAATTTAGAAGTTAACATTCCTAGTTAAATTAGGAAAGAGAATAGTGCTTGCCTGTGAGGAGTTGGGTGGACGATAGAGTCTATCTGTTAGGAATTGTGTTTGATCATGAGCAACAGAATCCCTGAATAAATAGTGGCTTCCTCACACCAGAGAATGATTTTTTTCTCACTGATCAGGAAGCCCAGATGTAGGTAGTCACTGGCCTTGGAGAAGGGGCTCAAAGATTTCAGAGCTGGGGTCTTTGCAGTTCCATGACCTTTCTCTCATGATCCCAACATAGCTGCTGCAGCCTCAGCCATCATGTCTATATTTCTGGCAGGGAAAAGGGAGGAATGATGACTGAATCAAGAAAGCAAAAGCTTGCCTAGATGCTTAAGGCAGGGTAGGCTAAGTGCTATAACAAAAAAGCCCTACTCATCAGTGGATTAACACAATAGAAGTTTATTTCTCACTCTTGCCAAGGCCAATTGATAGCAGGGAGTGGGAGTTATGGGGAGAGGATGGGATGCAACTCTGCTCGGTGTGGTCCTATAGGGACCAATTTAGAAGATGTGGTTTCCAGGGTCATAATAGGCATAAACGTGCCGCCAGCAGATGGGGGAAGAAAGGGAGCATGGGGAATTGGGTAGGAAGGTTTATGGATCAAGCCTAAAATCAAGGCATTTTTTTGCCCACATTTCACGAACCAGAATTCAGTCACATGGGTCCACATAGTTTCAAAGAGAGCCAGAAACTATAGTCCCCGAACAGTTAATTCTTCCCAGCAACATCTCTATGCCATGGAAAGGGAACGTGAATCTTCACGGGGTACTGCTTACTATCTCTGCCACACTGGAAATTCATTGCAACTTCCACAAAAATTATATTGCCTAAAACTATGACACTTGATCAGCCCTGCCTGCAATAATGGCTGGGAAATGTAATTTTCAGCTGGTATCACTGAAACTTTGGGTAGCTTGGATTTCTCTTAGTAAGGAAGAAAAGAAAGATGTGTAGGCAACTAGCAGTGTTTGCCACATGAAAAAGGTACTTAGCACAGTGCCCAGCACTTAGTAAATACTCAGTAAATGCTAGCTACTTTCATTGTTGTGATCTCTTTCTTGGGAAAAGATATATTCTCTTACCCATCTGTCTCTCCCACTGTGAGTTACTTTCTTGGCATTCTGGTTTGTTGAGCACTAAACCTGGAATCAGAAGACCTGGATTTGAATCCTGGCTTGGCCCTTTAATATCTTCTCTGGGCCTTAGCTTTTTTTTTTTTTTTTTTTTCCTTTTTTTTTTTTTTTGAGACGGAATTTTGCTCTTGTTACCCAGGCTGGAGTGCAATGGCACGATCTAGGCTCACCGCAACCTCCGCCTCCTGGGTTCAGGAAATTCTCCTGCCTCAGCCTCCTGAGTAGCTGGGATTACAGGGACGCGCCACCATGCCCAGCTGATTTTTTGTATTTTTAGTAGAGATGGGGTTTCACCATGTTGACCAGGATGGTCTCGATCTCTTGACCTCGTGATCCACCCGCCTCGGCCTCCCAAAGTGCTGGGATTACAGGCTTGAGCCACCGCGCCCGGCCTCCTTTTTTTTTTAAGTAGAGACGAGGTTTCACCATGGTGGCCAGGCTGATCTCAAACTCCTGACCTCAAGTGATCCACCCACCTCAGCCTCCCAAAGTACTGGGATTACAGGCATGAGCCATTGTGCCCAGCCAAGGCTTTAGTTTAATTGAAAAACGAGAGAATTAAACCTGCCTCACAAGTGTGATATGTGAATTAACTGAGACGATGTGCTTGACTGAGCCAAAAGCATTATTTCACACGTAATGCAGACACAATATTAAAACTGAGTCTCTAGTGGAAGCAATCCAAATGCCCATTGTATGAGTCTCCTAGGGCTATGTATTAATCCATTCTCACATTGCTATAAAGAACTACCTGAAACTGGGCAAGTTATAAAGAAAAGAGACTTAATGGACTCACAGTTCTACAAGCTGTACAGGAAACATGGCTGGGGAGGCCTCAGGAAACTTTCAATAATGGTAGAAGGCAAAGGGGAAGCAGGCATATTTTACATGTCTAGGGGAAGAGGAAGAGAGAGCAGGGGGAGTTGCTACACACTTTTAAACAACCAGATCTCATAAGAACTCACTACTACCAAGAGAACAGCAAGGAAGAAATCTGCCACCATGATCCAATCACTTCCCACCCTGCCCCTCTTCCAATACTCGGAATTACAATTCAACATGAGATTTGGGCAGGGACATAAATCCAAAGCATATCAGGCAGCCATAACAAAATTCCACAAACTGGGTGACTTAACACACAGATTTATCCTTTCATAATTCTGAAGATTTGAAGTTCAAAATCAAAGGGTGGCATGGCCATGCTATCTCTGAAGGCTTGAGGGGAGAAGCTTCCCTGCCTCTTTCAATTTCTGGTGGTGACTGGCAAGCCTTGGACTTCCGTGTCCTGCAATTGCATAACTCCAACCTCTGCCTCTGTCATCCCGTGGCATTTTCCCTGTATATTTCTGTTTCTCTTCTCTTCTTATGAAGACACTATAGTCATATTGGGTTCTCATTATATCTACAACAACCCTATTTCCAAATAAGGTCACATTCTGAGGTGCTGGGGGTTTGGACTTCAAGATAGCTTTCTTTGGAAGCTGTCACAATTCAACCCATAACATTCATCAAACGATGAACAGAAAAATAAAATTTGGGATAGCCACATAATGGAATATTATTTGGCCATTAACAAAGAATGAAGTACTACAACATAGATTAACCTTGAAAACATAAAGATGTCAGACACAAAAGGACAAATATTATATGATTCCATATTAAATGTCCAGAATAGGCAAATTTTTTTTTTTTGAGACAGAGTCAGGCTCTGTGGCCCAGGCTGGAGTGTAGTGGCATGATCTTGGCTCACTGCAACCTCCATCTCCCAGGTTCAAGCAATTCTCCTACTTCAGCCTCCCAAGTAGCCAGGACTATAGGCATGCACCACCATGCCTGGCTAACTTTTGTGGTTTTTTAGTAGATACAGGGTTTCACCATGTTAGCCAGGCTGGTCTTGAACTCCTGACCTCAGGTGATCCACCCACCTTGGACTCCCAAAGTGCTGGATTACAGGCATGAGCCATCCCACCTGGCCCAGAATAGTCAAATCTATAGAGACAGAACATTGCACATTAGTGGTTGCCAGGGGCTGGGGGAGGTGAGACTGGGGAGTGACTGCCAAAACGTACAGGTTCCTTTTCATGGGGGACAAAAATGTTCTAAAATTGCCTGTGGTGATGGTTGCACAAGTCTGTGACTATACTAAAAATTATTGAATTGTACATCTTAAATGGGTAAGTTATATGATATGTGAATTATATCTCAATAAAGTTGTGATAAAATGCAAAAGAAAACTGAATCTCTCATCAGCTAGCAGAAATCAGCTTTCTAGAGTTGCATCAGCAAATTCTGAAACTGTAAAACAGAAGGTCAGAATCTGGACACATCACTGTCCCCATCTCCATGTGAGCATTCCACAAGGTCCTGCCCAGAAAAGCCACATGATGTCTACTTTTAATGCCTCTTAACTGTGGTCCATCCAGCAAACATTAGTGTGTCAAGTACCAGATTAAAATAAATAGCACATGGTTTCTGACCCCAGAGAATCCACCATCAAGTGCCACAAGGTGTTACTTCTCTAAGGGTGAGGACAGAATATAGTAATAATCACATCCTTATACTATAAGACAAATGAAGAATTTAGAGGCAACTGAGGAATATTCTTCAGCCTTAAAAAGGAAGGAAATTCTGACATATACTACAACATGGATGAACCTTGAGGACATTCTACTATGCCAGACACAAAAAGACAAATGCTGTATGATTCCACTTACATGAGGTATCTAGAGTAGTTAATTAACACAGAAAACAAAATGGTAGCCAGGTACACTGGCTCATGCCTGTAATCCTAGCACTTTGGGAGGCCAAGGTGGGTGGATCTCTTGAGCCCAGAAGTTTCACAACATAGCAAAACCCCATCTCTACAAAAATACAAAAAATTAGCTGGGCGTAGTGGTGCACACCTGTAGTCCCAGCTACTCAGGAGGCTGAGGTGGGAGGATCACCTCATCCCAGGAGGTCAAGGCTGCAGTGAGCCAAGATCATGCCACTACACTCCAGCCTGGGTGAAAGAGCGACACCCTGTCTCAAAAAGAAAGAAAACAGAATGGTGGTTGCCAGAGGCTGGGGGAATGGGGAGTTATCGTTTAATGTATACAGAGTTTCAGTTTCTAAGATAAAATGAGTTACAGAGGTGGATGGTGGTGACGTAGCACATTATTATTAATGTATTTAATGGCACTGAACTGTACACTTAAAAATGGTTAAGAGGGTAAATTTTCTTCTTTTTCTTTTCTTTTTTTTTTTTTTTGGTTTTTGTTTTTTGAGACAGAGTCTTGTTCTGTCACCCAGGCTGGAGTCCAGTGGCACAATCTTGGCTCACTGCAACTCTGCCTCCAGGGTTCAAGCAATTTTCATGCCTCAGCCCCCTGAGTAGCGGAGACTACAAGCACATGCCACCACACCCAGCTAATTTTTGTATTTTTAGTAGAAACGGGGTTTCACCATGTTGGCCAGGCTGGTCTCAAACTCGTGACCTCAAGTGATCCGCCCACCTTGGCCTCCCAAAGTGCTGGGATTACAGGCATAAGCCACCGTGCCTGGCTGTGAATTTTATGTTATGTGTGTTTTACCACAATTTTTTAATTGAGGGGAAAAAGCAACTGGGATTTTGGTCATTCTCCAAGATAGCAGGGACCAGGCTTTTTCATATTTTCTAATGCACACTTTCTTCAATACATATAGTGGATTTAATTGAATCCGCAAAACTTCTGAACAAGGAAAACTACTTTACTTCCAAAACATAAAAATGAAGCTTTCATCAAATGATTTATTTCCCAAGAAACTGCTTTGAAATAATACCTTGATGCAAAGCTAAAGTTTTGCCTTTCTCTAACTTTACTGCCAACTCTAGGATTCCAAGGTACGTGTTTGAAGTTATACCAACTAACTTTCTTTTTTGCAGGGGAAGCATCTCTTTTTTGAAGGGGGCAATTTTTTCTGCTTGTTTTATATTGCAGCAAAATACATATAAAGTAACATTTATCATTTTAATCACTCATAAGTATGTGATTCAGTGGAATTAAATACATTCACAATGTTGTGTTACCATCATCACTATTTATACTCAAAACTTTTCCATCATCCCCAATAAAAACTCTGTATCCATTAAAAAACAATAATTCCTCCTTCCCCCTCCTCCAAGCCCCTAGTAACCTCTATTCTACTTTCTGTCTATGAATTTGCCTGTCCTGGGCACCTCATAGAAGTGGAATCATGCTATGTTTGTCCACTGTGTCTGGCTTATTTCACTAAGCAGAACATTTTCCAGGTTCATCCATGTTGTAGCATGTATGAGACTTTCCTTCCTTTTTAAGACTGAATGATACTCTATTGTAGGATATGCTACATTTTATTTGCCCATTCATCAGTGGATAGACACAACAAAAGGCTGTGTCCATCTTTTGACTATTGTGAATAATGCTGCTATGAACATTGGGGTACGAATAGCTGTTTGAGTCCCTGCTTTCAATTCTTTTGAACTAAAAATACCTAGGAGCAGAATTGCTGGGTCATATGATAGTTGTGTTCAATCTTTCGAAGAACTGCCAAACTATTTCCAGCCGCAGCTGCACCATTTTACAGTCCCACCAACCATGCATGAGGGTTTCCATTTCTCCACATCCTTACCAACACTTGTTATTTTCATTTTTTTTTTTCCTTAAAAATCCTAGTAGATGAGAAGTGGCATCTCACCGTGGTTTAGGAGAAAGCAATTTCTAGACTGATCAATTAAGAAGATGCTATGTATTTCGTGTGTCTTGGTTTCAACCAAGTGTTTGACATTCTTTTGGACAGGAGGGAGACATGTAATTGAATGATAGTAGAAATAAGTGATCGCTTAGTTGATTAAAAAACTATTTCCATACCAGGAGTGAGATCAAAAGTGGTATGCCCTCAGTTGACCCTAACCTATTCAACACTTTTATTAATTCTTTATCAACAGTGTGGATAAAGATATAGAAGGCATGCATATGAAATCTGTAAAGCTAAAATCCTAGAGGAACAACTGCCAAAAGTAGTAAAAACCTCCCTGAACTGGGCAACAGATCAAAAGAATTTGATAAAATCTACCGGAAAGAAATGGAAAGTCCCAACTGAGGTCCAAAAGACAGTGTCTCCCAAAATGTCATGTCCACCCATGTGTTAGTCTGTTCTCACACTGCTAATAAAGTCATACCCCAAGACTGAGTAATTTGTAAAGGAAAGAGGTTTAATGGACTCACTGTTTAGCATGGTTTGGGAAGCCTCAGAAAACTTACAATCATGGCAGAAGGTGAAGCGAACACGTCCTCCTTCACATGGCAGCAAGAAGAAAAATGAGTGCCCAGTGAAGGGGGAAGCCCCTTATAAAACCATCAGATCTCATGAGAACTCACTATCATGAGGACAGGATGGAGGAGCCCTCCCTGTCTCTGCATGATTCAATTATCTCCACTTGGTCCCTCCCACAACACATAGGGATTCTGGAAAGTACAATTCAGGATGAGATTTGGGTGGGGACACAGCCAAACCATATCAACCCAGAAACTTAGACCTTATTTGGAAATAGTTTTTGCAGATGAAGTCAGTTAAAATGAGGTGATACTAGGTTGGGGAGGTGTGGCACTAAATCCAATATGACTGTTACCTTACAAGTAGAGAAGACACAGACACAGAGGGATGCTGACTGTGTGAAGATGGAAGCAGACATTAGAGTGATACAACTGAACACTGAGGAATCCTGAGAATTGCTGGCAACCACCAGAAGCTAGAAAGAAGCAAAGAAGAAATCTTCTCTGGAACCTTTGGCCCTGCCAACATCATTTCAAACCTCTATGTGCCTTGCTCAAAAGACTCTTTCTCTGGTCTGTCTCCCTTTCCTCTACCTCCACCTTTCAAGAAAGAATACTTCTGGCTGGGTACAGTGCTCATGCCTGTAATTCCAGCACTTTGGGAAACCGATGGGGGAGGATCACTTGAGCCCAGGAGTTAGAGACCAGCCTGGGCAACATGGCAAAACTCCGCCTCTACCAGAAAATACAAAAAAAAAAAAAAAGAAGAAGAAGAAGGAATACTTCTTTTTGAGGTGACCCTTTCCTGACCGCTGTCAGCCCCCAAATCAGCAGGCTATTTCTTCTGTTTCCAGCTGCCCTAGGCTTAAATACTGACATGTGTTATATTAACGGAAGAAAATGGAACTGAAAGAAAGTTTGCCTAATTTGTAAAATAAAAATGAGTTTCGATCCCGGTGGCTTATGTATTATTCTTGTGAGAACTGGGTTTACATCGATCATCTTTTCCATGGCAGTCAAGTGTGGAATATGGCGAAGTTAGAAATGTAATTGTGTAGACATAAAAAATTGCATCTCGATAACCATCATCGGGACACTTTTCTCAAGATAGCTATCTCAGTGTCCTTCAGAGCAATAACAATATCAATTGAGAATGTAACAGAAGCATCTTAAATGTTATGCCTCGTTTACTTCTGGTGAGCCTAGTGTGCTTCAGAGCTATTGCTCATGACATAAGGTTCTGTCAGAGAGGCTGGCAACGCTTCAAGACCATTAAAAGAAAATGCCAGCCATTCGTGCTGTTCAAATATTCTTCAACTTCTAATTTAAGGCACCCACACCTAAGAATGTAATTGTGTTATTCTGATAGCTGGAATCTATCTAAGCCAAATGCCTGGGAATTATGGACTATTGGGGCTACAGGAGTCCCGAAGACAAATGAGGTGGATAAAACATGTTATTTTGCACTGGCACGTTCAACATTTGCGCTCTCTTATCGTTTCTGTGTTAAAATGTATTCAAAGACGAAAGTACCTGAAGTGTCTTTCCTCAGCTGAATTGAAGAAGGAGGTTGGGGAAATGCATAAACTGCCTCAGGATCTAAACTTAGAAATATGAAAGATAAAGACTCACACACCTGTACTCAGAATTCTTTTGCACACTGTATTCTTCTTAGGAGTTGTCCTTTTTTCTTTTTTTGAGATGGAGTCTCGCTCTTGTTGCCCAGGCTGCAGTGCAGTGCTGCAACCTCTGCCTCCCAGGTTCAAGCGATTCTCCTGCCTCAGCTTCCCTAGTAGCTGGGATTACAGGCATGTGCCACCATGCCCGGCTAATTTTGTATTTTTTGTAGAGACGAGGTTTCACCATGTTGGTCAGGCTGGTCTCGAACTCCTGACCTCAGGTGATCCACCCACCTTGGCCTCCTGATTGTTCATTTTTGATTCAGAAAGTTGTCATCTCAATAAAGTAGGTCCCTCATACCTCTCCATTCTCTCCCTGAAGAGCAAGTGAGACCATGGTTTGAGAAACGCAAGTCGGATTAGAAAAGAGCAATTTTAAAAGCAAATGCTGTGAAAGGTGAAGCTTCCCCTTCACATGGGTAAATTATTTCTGTTTAATGCCTGCCTTGGGAGGGGTACACTTTAGGCTCAGGGACCCCATTGGCACATCAGGGCTTTGACTGGGACACAGTGCCAATTCAAACTGTCATACAGTACGGGGAGGGAAAAAAGCCCAAATCAGTTTCTATTCTTTAGTAGAAAGCAATACTGTAGTTTAAATTAGCAAGGCGCTGCTGAACCACTATTTAAAATGCGTTTGCACTGACATCCCAAGAAAGGATTTTTTTTTCTTGTTTAATTGCACTGTCAGTGTGGAACGCTTTCACTTAAAACCATTCTGAGGTAGACCTTTTAATAGAAAGTGACAATTTAAATTGCCATGATAGCAGCGTAAATGGTGCTTAAAGTCATTACTAAACTGATGTCACAGTTGGCTCCAGACCAGTTTGTTAAAGCTGAAGAAAAGGTGTTGGGGGAAGGGAAGAAAGTAACTAAATGGTGAATCATTAATTCCTTTTATATTCATTGTAATAACATTAGCTGTGATGAAGTCATCTGGCTCCCAATGGATGTAATATACATTTCTATTGAATTCTACATTATTCCATTCTAATGTCACCCTGATTAGTGTCGATTACTGGGGAATTGCTCCAATCACAGGCATCTATTTCTCTGCAGCTACTTTTTCTTGTCTTCCCTCCCATGGTCCAAAGATAGGATCTGTGGCTTCCATTTTCTGGTTTGCGTTCAGAAGCGCGAGTCTTGGTTTGATCCGTGGCCTTTCTTTACTCTTGCTATAGTAAGTCAGATTCCCCTGGTGGCCCTTGGAAATGTCTCCCACCAGCTTTCTAGCTTTCAAGAAGAACTGAATGGAACATAAAAGATGAGGTCAAGGCCACCCGAGTAGGGTCATTGATCAAACCTGATAGGTTTAACCGAACCCATTGGTTTACCAAACCCTTGTGTTGGCATCTGGGGGCCATAAAATGTCAGGCAGTTACTGGGTCTGTGAACCTGGAAAGGAGCTCATAGGTGGGTTAAGGTTGAGTTCGGTGCGTTGGCAACAGTGGGAGGGATGGCAGTGGGGGTCAGAAGGGACATACGACAGAGAAGCCCATGAGTCAGGGCCCACTTAGTCACTTTCACGGTCTCCCACTGATTTGTCTTACTTCTGAAACATACCCCTATAAAAGTAAATTAATCATGAGGTGTTTTAGGAACAATAGGTAAACTATGTTATTACATGATTACCATTTTAAAATATACTACACACTCCTTTTTATTATATACAAATTACCTCAAAGAGCCAACAATTGTAGTTGGGCTCACAGTAGGGAAACACACTTCACATTTTAAATTTAAAACGTTCTATTAGGATGGGGTTTTTGAATAGTTTCCTGAGGTCATACAATTGAAGAACCCTGAGAACAAGCCTACACCCTTCAAAATTTCCCTAAGTTAGACATTGCAATTTCAGAAATTTCTATCATTCAAAATCGGAGGCAAATTATGGTGATTATCGAAGGCACGACATTAGGGTCTTAATGTGGGGGTCTTGGAATGAAAAACTGGCCTCTGAGTTTTGTTTACATGTGTGGAGGTGCTTGACAGAGGAAAGAGAGCTCATTTTTTTAAATCAGGTTTGCAAAGGAGTTTGCAAACCAAAAATAGTTAACAACTACTAATCCAATCTGACTTTACTCAAAACGAGAAAACAGAGACCCAAAGATGTGGTGACTTGCCAAAGTCACACTGATGGTTACTGGCCACTCCACAGAATTCTAGCTCCAAAACTGCCTTTTAAATTTGTTTACAAGTCTTCCTTTTGGAAAACAATAGATTTGCAATTCTGCAGTTTTCTGAAGGCCACTCTCCTGGCCACCTCAACTCCATGGAACATAACTCTTCCTGGCAGAGGCAAAGAGGCCTCAGAGCCACTGAAATTACTCTCACAACACTCATGCACTTTGGCCCCCAAGAGATCATTGAACACCCAATTCATTTATCCGTTCATGTATTTAACACATATTTATCAAGCTAAATACTTACCAGTGTTTTACTTGTACATAACTCTGGCAAATTTTGTTATCCAGTTTCACTGAAAATAATAGGAAATTAGATGAAAGAGGAGAGCGAAAGGCAGAGATACTGATCCAGAATTGTGAGATATTCCCTCACAGCCTGACAGCTGAGGGAGTGCAAGAACATTGCCATACAATGATGTCTCCGCACCAGGAAGCAGACCGTAAATGACTTCTCACAATCTGTTTGTGAATGCAGGGTTGGGCAGAGCGCATTTTAGAAAGTTCATCATTTAAAGGATTAAAATATATGCCACGAGATTTTATATATCTCTCACAATGTTCTCTCATTGGATAAACTTGGGTTTTGGACTCGAATCTATCACCTTAGCCACCTTAAGGAAGATAATTCTCAAAACAGAAAGGGGGAAGAAGTGTGACATAAATAAGCTTGCAGTGTGCTTGAAAAGCTGACTCCATTGGAGGAAACCAAGTCCTGGGATCCAGAAAACAGAGTCTCTTGTGTTTGAAGAGTCAAAGGAAAGAAAGTGTCTGGTGGATTGGAGCAGTAGTTGGTGGAGAAGACAATCTAAATGTCTTAAGAGAGGGTATGACCTCTGTATTGTCTTTAGGGGATATACAATGAGCCCTCTAGTGCTGTTGAACTCCCTAGGACTGGAAAGGGGGCAATAGTTGTGAGTTTCACAAAATAGGGACACCTGAGCCAACCTGGGCCCAGCACTTCTAGGACATCAGGGCACTGGAAGGGACAAACTTGTGTGACTGATGGGACCAGACACAAAGAACTGTGACCTATAGGCTGTGATATGGTTTGGCTCTGTGTCCACACCCAAATCTCATTTCAAATTGTAATCCTAACATGTCAAGAAAGGGACCTGGTTGGAGGTGATTGGATCATAGAGGCAAATTCCCCCCATGCTGTTCTCATGATAGTGAGCGAGTTCTCATGAGATCTGATGACGGATTACAAGTGTGGCACTTCCCCGTTTGCCTGCGCTCTCTCCTGCTCTGCCATGGTAAGACGTGCTTGCTTCCCCTTCACGTTCTGCATGATTGTACATTTCCTGAGGCCTCCCAGCCATGCTTCTGTACAGCCCGCAGAACTGTGAGTCAATTAAACCTCTTTTCTTCATAAATTACCCCATCTCAGGTAGTTCTTTATAGCAGTGTGAGAACAGACTAATACAGGCTGGCTGCAGTGGCTCACACGTGTGTGTAACCCTACTACTTTGGGAGGCTAAGGCAAGAGGACTGCTTGAGTCCAGGAGTTTGAGACCAGGCTGGGCAACTTAGTGAGACCCCCATTTCTAAAAAAAATAAAATAAAATAAAGAACTGTGACCTATGGATGCCCACGTGCCATGAGTCAAGCACCCTTGGTTGAGCAAATCACAGAGAGGGTGATGACACACTGGCCTGGGATAGAAGCTGGGTCCAGGGAACTTCACAGCAGCAAGGGTAAAAACACTGGTCAGCAGTCACGGGAGACCAGTGTTCTTTGTGACACTGGGAGGCAGCAAGGACCAAGCATAGCAATGCCAGCATTGCTGCGCACTCCCAGTGACAGTCAGCTGGGATCATCCATGTGGACTGTGTAAAGCCCACAGTGTTCTCTAACTGCCTGGAAGAAGATGAGTACGGGTGAGCCTGAGAAGTTGGCACTGGATTTCCTGACCACCAGGCATATGCCAGCCTGAATTTTTTTTTTTTTTTTTTTTTTTTTTTTGAGATGGAGTTTTCTCCCAGGCTGGAGTGTAGTGGTGCGAGCTCAGCTCACCGCAACCTCTGCTTCCTAGGGTCAAGCAGTTCTTCTGCCTCAGCTTCCTGAGTAGCTGAGATTACGGGCATGCACCACCATGGCTGGCTAATTTTTGTATTTTTAGTACAGACGGGGTTTTGCCATGTTGGCCAGGTTGGTCTCAAACTCCTGGCCTCAGGTGATCTGCCCGCCTCAGCCTCCCAAAGTGCTGGGATTACAGATATGAGCCACCATACTCAGCCATGCCTGAATCTGTCTTAACTGAACTTGGAAACATGAAACATACATGAACTGCTGACACTCTGAAGTTTGTCAAAAACTTCACGCTGGTTATAATGAGAATACTAAGCCTCAAAAGCTGTACAGAACTACAAATTAATGGAGTGTTTTCACAAGCATCTTCTTATGTGTTCGTCACAGAAGTCCTGTGAGATAGGTATGGGGTTGACGTTATTTTCCCATTTATTGGATATAGCAATTGAGGCTTTGTGAAGCCAAATGAATTGCTCCAAATCACATAATTATTAAGTGGTGGGCCCACTTAATAATTACAAGCGGGCACAGTGGCTCCCACCTATAATCCCAGCACTTTGGGAGGCCAAGATAGGTGGATCACTTGAGGTCAGGAGTTCGAGACCAGACTGGCCAGCATGGTGAAACCGCATCTCTACTAAAAGTACAAAAATTAGCCAGGTGTGGTGGCAGGTGCCTATAATCCCAGCTACTCGGGAGGCTGAGGCAGGAGAATCACTTGAACCTGGGAGGCGGAGGTTGCAGTGAGCGAAGATCACACCACTGCACTCCAGCCTGGACGACAGAGCAAGACACCATCTCGAAAAAAAAAAAAAAAAAAAATTAAGTGTTGACACTCTGGCTACCAGTCAGATATTTTGACCTTAGGCCAGTGGCCTTCTATTATGCTATGATGCCTCTCAAAAAAAGGAGTGACAGACCCTTTTTGTGGTTTGTAAGCTTGATTATTGGGTTCTCATGACACTGCATGAGATGTGCCTCCCTCAAACCTCATTCTAACACCAGCACATTACCTATCTGAGGAAGAAAAATGAGGAGCTACGTGTGGTGGCTCAGGCCTGTAATCCCAGCACTTTGGGAGGCTGAGGCGGTCAGATCGCCGGAAGTCAGGAGTTTGAGATCAGCCTGGCCAACATGCAGGAACCCTGTCTCTACTAAAAGCACAAAATTACCTAGGCATGGGGGCACACACCTGTAAACCCAGCTACTCAAGAGGCTGAGGCAGGGGAATTGCTTGAACCTGGGAGGTGGAGATTGCAGTGAGCCACCACTGCACCACTGCACTCCAGCCTGGGCAACAGAGCGAGACTCTGCCTCAAACAAAAATTAGCTGGGCATGGTGGCAGGTGCCTATAATCTCAGCTACTTGGGAGGCTGAGGCGGGAGAATTGCTTGAACGCAGGAGATTCGCTTGAACCGGGGAGGCGGAGGTTGCAATGAGCCAACATAGCGTCACTGCACTCCAGCCTGGGTGACAGACCTAGACTCCCTCTCAAAGAAAAAAAAAAAGAAAGAAAAAAAAGAAAAAAGGGGAAAGGGGAGGTATATGGGCCCCCCAAAAAATTCCAAAATTTTTCCTGATGCTAGCCTAAAAGGAGTGAATAATAGTGCAGGGCTTTATTCCTAAATAACTTCAGTTTAGCCCCACTGGTTTTTCTTGCGTTAGTCCAGAACACGCACTAAAAGAACTTCAGCTGAGCGTAGTAGCTCACACCTGCAATCCCAGAACTTTTGGAGGCTGAGGCAAGTGGGTCACTTGAGCCCAGGAGTTCAAGATCAGCCTGGGCAAGAAAACTAGATCCCTTCTCTACAAAAAATTTAAAAAATCAGTTGGGCTTGGTGGCACACACCTGTAGTCCCAGCTACTTCAGGAGGCCGAGGTGGGAGGATCTCTTGAGCCCGGGAGGCCGAGGCTGCACCACTGAGCCGTTATTGCACCACTGCACTCCAGCCTGAGTGACAGAGCGAACCCTGTCTTCAAAAAAAAAACCAAGAAAACCTCCCTCCACACAGCCGGGCTGTCCAGCTGCTCCCGAGTCAGGTAGGTCCAGCCCCATGTCTGGGCATGGGGTGCCTCCTGCCTTGGTGGTTTGCACCCTCACCAACCCCTGCCACGCCCACACCCCACACTTCTCATTGAAGTGGATGCTACGCTTAGTTCATTGGGATGTCTCCATTACCACCACCATCTTACACCATTACTTATCTGGATTGTTGTTTTAGAATGTGTTTTCCTGTCCAGAGTGGCAACTCCCTGAGGTCAGAGGCCCTTATTTCAGTCACCTTTGGTTCTCAATGGTGCTTACTGCATAGGAAGGGGCCAGTAAAATTCTTCAAATAAATGCTTTTTCTTTTGTCTCAAGCACATAGCAGGTGCTCAACAAATATTTGCTAATTCCCTCATTGGCAAGTATCCTATCCTGTAGCCAACTCCTCCCTCTTCAGAATGGGACTTTAAAAAGGGCATATTTGGTGCTCGCTTCAGCAGCACATATACTAACATTGGAACGATACAGAGAAGATTAACATGGCCCCTGTGCAAGGATGACACACAAATTTGTGAAGCGTTCCATATTTTTACCTTACACTAAAATGAACACCAGATGGATTAAAGACTTAAACACAAGACCTAACACCATAAAAACCCTAGAAGAAAACCTAGACAAAACCATTCAGGACACAGGCGTAGGCAAGGACTTCATGACTAAAACACCAAAAGCATTGGCAACAAAAGCCAAAATAGACAAATGGGACCTAATTAAACTCCACAGCTTCTGCACAGCAAAAGAAACAATCATTAGAGTGAACCAGCAACCAACACAATGGGAAAAAATTTTCGCAATCTCCCCATCTGACAAAGGGCTAATATCCAGAATCTACAAAGAACAAAAACAGATTTACAAGAAAAAAACAAGCAAGCCCATTCAAAAGTGGATGAAGGATATGAACAGACACTTTACAAAAGAAGACATGCAAGAGGCCAACAAACATATGAGAAAATGCTCATCATCACTGGTCATCAGAGAAATGCAAATCAAAACCACACTGAGATACCATCTCACGCCAGTTAGAATGGCCTTCATTAAAATATCTGGAGACAACAGATGCTGCAGAGGATGTGGAGAAATAGGAACACTTTTACACTGTTGGTGGGAGTGTAAATTAGTTCAACCATTGTGGAAGACAGTGTGGCGATTCCTCAAGGACCTAGAAATAGAAATTCCATTTGACCCAGCAATCCCATTACTGGCTATATATCCAAAGGATTATAAATCATTCTATTATAAGGACGCATGCGCACATATGTTCATTGCAGCACTGTTTACAATAGCAAAGACTTGGAACCAACCCAAATGCCCATCAATGATAGACTGGACAGGGAAAATGTGGCACATCTGCACCATGGGATACTATGCAGCCATAAAAAACGAAGAATTCCTGTCCTTTGTACAGACATGGATGAACCTGGAAACCATTACTCTCAGCAAAATGACACAAGAACAGAAAATCAAACACCACATGTCCTCACTCATAGGTGGGTGTTGAACAATGAGAACACATGGACATAGGGAGGGGAGCATCACACACACTGGGTCTGTGGCGGGGAAGTAGGGGAGGGACAGTGGGGGGTGGGGAGTTAGGGAGGGATAACATGGGGAGAAATGCCAGATATAGGTGATGGGGAGGAAGGCAGCAAATCACATTGCCATGTATGTACCTATGCAACAATCTTGCATGTTCTTCACATGTATCCCAAAACGTAAAACACAATAAAATATTTATATTTTTAAAAAGGGCATATTTGGCCAGGTGTGGTGGCTCATGCCTGTAAATCCAACACTTTGGGAGACCGAGGTGGGTGGATTATCTGAGGTTAGGAGTTTGAGGTCAGCCTGGCCAACACGGTGAAACCACATGTCTACTAAAAATACAAAAATTAGCCTCATGCCTGTAATCCCAGCCACTCAGAAGGCTGAGGCAGGAGAATCGCTTGAACCGGGAGATGGAGATTGCAGTGAGCCGAGATCACGCCACTGTACTCCAGCCTGGGCAACAGAGCAGGACTCTGTGTCCAAAAATAAAAATTTTAAAAAGGCATATTACCAGCCTGAGCAACACAGCAAGACTTCCTCTCTACTAAAAAAAATGAAAAATAATCTGGGTGCAGTGGCTCATACCTGTAGTCTCAGCTACTCAGGAGGCTGAGACGAGGGATTGCTTGAGCCCAGGAGGTTGAGACTGCAGGGAGCTCTGATTGCGCCACTGCACTCCACCCTGAGCAACAGACTGATACCGTGTCTCAAAAAATAAGTAAGTAAATAATAAATGCATTAAAAAGGCACATTCTCTGACTCAGCCACACTATTAGAATCATAGTAAGTCATCTCAGTCTGACAGTGGTATTGGGTATTTTCTCATGCCTGATTCAAACCTTTGTAGGCTTGAGTGGGTGATATTTTGGGGGCCATGTCACCATTATTCATCCACTCATCCAATCAATTAACCAAGCAGTCATACATTTAGTTATTCATTTATTCATTCATTTCAAAATATTTAGTGCCTAGTACACGTTAGACATAACATGTAACTGCTAGTTTCATTATATACCCTTGATCCTCTAGAATCTCTAAATAAATTTCCCAAAAAAGTGACATTCTAGTAATACACAGACAAAAAACAAAATAGCAAGATATATAGTATTTTAGATAGTGCTATATTCTAAGAAAGAAAATAAAGCAAGAAAAGGGATATGAAATGTCAGGAGATGTTGTTGTTTGTTTGTTTGTTTTTGAGACAGGGTCTCGCTGTGTCACCTAGGCTGGAGTGCAGTAGCGTGATCTCCGTTCACTGCAACCTCCACCTCCCAGGTTCAAGCAATTCTCCTGCTTCAGCCTCCTGAGTAGCTGGGACTACAGGCAAGTACCACCAGGCCCTGCTAATTTTTATACTTTTAGTAGAGACAGGGTTTCACCATATTGGCCAGGCTGGTCTCAAACACCTGACCTGATCTGCCTACCTCAGCCTCCCACAGAGCTGGGATTGCAGGCGTGAGCCTCAGCACTGGTCAGGGGTTGGATATTTATATTCTACGTAAGTTGGCCAGGAAGCCAAAATCTGTATTAGTCGTGATTCTCCAGAAAAATAGAAAATAAAACCAATAGGATGAAAAAATGAGGTATGGGGGAGGAAGAGAAAGAAAGAGAGATTGAAGTCTTCAGGGAAGAGCGGATGCTTCAGCTGGAGTCTAAAGGCAGTCTGGAAGTAGAATTCCTTCTTCCTGAGGGGACTGGGTCTTTTTTTCTAAGGTCTTCAACTGATTGAATGAGGCCCACCCATGATGTTGCATAATCTGCTTTCCTCAAAGTCTACAGAGAAGGTGGCTTTTGAGGAAAAAAAATCTGCAGAAAGTGAAGAAGTGAGTCATGCAAATAAATATCTGGGAGAAAGAAATCCAGGTAGTATGAGATGCAAGTCCAAAGGTCTTGAGGTAGATGTGTGTCAGCCACGTTGCTGGAATAGGGGGACTGTGATGGTTAATACTGAGTGTCAATTTGATTAGATTGAAGAATGCAAAGTGTGGTTCCTAGGTATGTCTGTGAGGGTGTTGCCAAAGGCGATTAACATTTGACTCAGTGGACCAGGAGAGGCAGACCCACATTCAATCTGAGTGGGCACCAGCTAATCAGCTGCCAGTGTGGCTAGAATAAAGCCGGCGGGAGAAGATGGAAGAGCAGACTGAGTCTCCTGGGCTTCATCTTTCCCATGTGCTGGATGCCTCCTACCCTCAAACATCACACTCCAAGTTCTTCAGCTTTGGGACTCTTGGACTTACACCAGTTGTTTGCCAGGGGCTCTTGGGCCCTTGGCCACGGACTGGAAGCTGCGCTGCTGGCTTCCCTACTTTGGAGGTTTTGGGACTCAGACTGGCTTCCTTGCTCCTCAGCTTGCAGGCTATCGTGGACTTTACCTTGTGATCATGTGAGTTAATACTCCCTAATAAAGTCCCTTTCATATATACATCTACCTATTAGTTCTGTCCATCTAGAGAACCCTGACTAATACAGTGACCAAGGGTGGGAGCAATGGAGATTAGAAATCCAGGGCACAGAGCATGTGGGACCTTGCAGGTCTCAATAACTCCAGTGTTATTCTGAGAACATGGAGGGGAGGGACTGAACCAAGAAACAACACTATTTGACTCAGGTTTTAACAAGATCGTTGGCAGCTGTGGTGAGAACAGAGTGCAGGTGGGCAAGGACAGAAGCAAAGAAACCAGCTGGGAGGCTATTTCAGTAGCCCAGGTGAGAAATGGTGGTGGCTTAGATCTTGGGAGCAGTCAGAGACAGAGCAAAAGGTCGAAGGAAATCGCTGAATTCTGTTGATCCTTTGAAGATATAGCCAAGAAGGTTTGCTGACAGGCTGGATATGGGTTATGGCAGAAATAAAGCAATCAAGGATGACACTGAGGTTTTTGTCCTGAACCAGTGCAGCTGAGGTCTGCAGGAGTAGCTTGAAGTAGAGGGGACAGTCCACATCCAAGACTCTGCTTGGGACAGGCAAGTGGGGTGCCTAACATATCCAGGTGGAGATACGTACAGATCGGGAGGGAAACAGGTTCAGGCTGGAGATACAAACTGGGGAGTTACCGACATACAGATGGCTTCAAAGTCCTGGAGATCACCTAGAAACTGACAGTAGATACAAAAGAGGTTTAAGGACTAAACTCTGGGCACCTCAACAGTTGGAAGTAGGGAAAATGAAGACGATCCAGCAAATGGGACAAGAGTGATCTAAAAGAGAAACCGGCCAGGTGTGGTGGCTCACGCGTGTAATCCCAGCACTTTAGGAGGCTAAGGCAAGCTGATCACAAGGTCAGCAGTTCCAGACCAGCCTGGCCAACATGGTGAAACCCCGTCTCTACTAAAAATACAAAAATTAGCTGGTGTGGTGGCACATGCCTGTAATCTCAGCTACTCGGGAGGGTGAGGCAAGAGAATCGCGTGAACTCAGGTAGTGGAGGTTGCAGTGAGCCGAGATTGAACCACTGAACTCCAGCCTGGTGAAAGAGCAAGACTCTGGCTCAAAACAAAAAAAAGAAAAAAGAAAAAGAGTCGCCAGGTCAGGCACAGTGGCTCACATCTGTCACTCCAGTGATTTGTGAGGCTGAGGTGGGAGGATTGCTTGAGCCTAGGAGTTTGAGACAAGGCTGGGAAACATAGCAAGACCCTGTCTCTACAAAATATTTTAAAAGTAGCCAGGCTAGGCCAGGCGCAGTGGCTCATGCCTGTAATCCCAGCACTTTCGGAGGCCAAGGCAGGCGGATCACCTGAGGTCCGGAGTTCGCGACCAGCCTGGCCAGTAGGGTGAAATCCTATCTCTACTAAAAATAAAAAAATTAGCCGGGCATGGTGGCAGGCGCCTGTAATCCCAGCTACTAGGGAAGCTGAGGTGGGAGAATCACTTGAAGCCAGGAGGCAGAGGTTGCAGTGAGCCGAGATCACACCACTGCACTCCAGCCTGGGCAACAGAATGAGACTGTCTGAAAGAAAAAAAAAAAAAAAAAATCAGCCAGGCATGGTGGTGCACGCCTGTAGTCCAAGCTCTAGAGACTGAGGTGGGAGGACCACTTGAGCCCAGGAGGTCAAGGCTGCAGTGAGCTATGATATTGCCACTGCACTCCAGCCTGGGCAACAGAGCAAGGCCCTATCTCACAAAGAGAGAGGGAGAAAGGACACAGCTGGGCGTGGTGATACACATCTGTAGTCCCAGCTACTGGGGAGGCTGAGCCAGGGGTTTGAGGCTATCATGTGCTATGATGCTTGAGCTTGTGAATAGCCTTTGTACTCCAGCCTGGGCAACATAGTGAGACCCTGTCTCTTTAAAAATAAAATAATAAAAAAATAAGAGAAGGCAAAAGAAGTGAGTGGGGTATTGTGGGAACCAAGAAATAAAGTATTTCAAGGGAAAAGTGATCAACATGTCAAATGCTGACACTAAGGACTGAGAAGTGACCATAGGGCTTGGTAAATGTCCAGGGGCTTCTATGACTAGGGCAGTTGCAGTTTTGGTAGAGAGATGGGGCCTGATTGAGTAGGTTCATGGGAGAATAGAAGCAGAGAAATTAGAGACAATAAACAGAAGCAACTTTTTTAGAAGAGGCTGGAGTATTGAGCAAAGTACAGACAGGCTGGAACGCAGTGATCATAGCTCGCTGCAGCCTTGAACTTGTGGGCTCAGGCAATCCTCCCAGCTCGGCCTCCTGAGTAGCTAGGACCACAGCTCACACACCAGTATACCCAGAAAAGTTTTTATGTTTTTCTAGAGATAGGGTGTCACAATGTTGCCCAGGCCTGTGGTCTCCAGCTCCTGGCCTCTTATCTCAGCCTCCTGAGTCACTGGGATTACAGGCATCAGCCACAGGGCCCGGCCCAGAAACAACTCTTTTTTTTTTCTGAGATGGATCCTACCTCTGTCACCCAGGCTGGAGTGCAGTGGCACCATCTCCACTCCCTGCAACCTCCACCTCCTGGGTTCAAGGGATTCTCCTGCCTCAGCCTCCTGAGTAGCTGAGATTATAGGCACCTGCCACTACACCCAGCTAATTTTTTTATTTTTAGTAGAGACGGGGTTTCGCTGTATTGGCCAGGCTGGTCTCAAACTCCTGACCTCGTGATCCGCCCACCTTGGCCTCCCAAAGTGCTGAGATTACAGGTATGAGCCACCGTACCCAGCCAGAAGCAATTCTTATTAATATCGAAGAAATAATAGCACATGTGTGTGCTAATGGGGACAATGCAGTAAATGGGAGAAAGCTGGTGATGTGGTAGAGAGGGGAGAATCGCCACAGCTTGCTCTTCAGGGGGGACACAATCTAGCACGCAGTGGAGAGGCTGCTGTTGGCCAGGAACCTAAGCAAGTCATTCATCTTATTGGAGAGGAAGTGGAGTATCAGGGCCCAGATGCAGGAGGAAGGGTAGCTGCTGTGATGGGAACCTGCGGACATGCTCTTCTAATAATTTCCATTTCCCTAGTGAAGTAGGAAGCAAAGTCAAGCTCAGCTGAGAGAGTAAAACCAGGGGAGGAGAGGTTGAAAGTTTGAGGAGAGAGTTAAAATATCCACTGCTAAACTTTGCTTGGATTTCTACGCATCGGAAACAAGCTCTTTATTCCGTAGTTAGAACCCAAGACATACAAAGCCTAGGAGGGAGTTAAACCAAAGTCTGAAGTTCACTGTAAGATCAGTGTCTGCAGAAGGGAGGGAAGAGGGGAGTGCAAAGGACGTCAGGATGCCCGCAGCAAGACAGGAAGTACCCCAAAGTGGACAAAGGTAGGGGGCCAGAGATACCAGTAACGGGGTCCCAAGTTAGACCCCATTGTGAGGTCCGTCAGTGCCTCCAGGAAGTGATAGATGAAGGGCACTCCCTCCATCATGCCCAATTGCTCGCTTCAAATGGAAAATGGGATGTAGAAGGTCAAGTAGGCCAGGAAGAAACACTTGTTTGCAGGTCCCCCCGCCTCCAAGTGGCTGGCCCAGCTTCCCCATTAACACAAGGTATGCTGTATGATGGTGCCTGTGAATATCCATTGTACTACAGCCTGGGCAACATAGCCAGACCCCATCTCTTTAAAAATAAAATTAAATTGGCTGGGCACAGTGGCTCATGCCTGTCATCCCAGCACTTTGAGAGGCCAAGGCGGGCAGGTCACGAGGTCAGGAGTTCGAGACCAGCCTGCCCAACATGGTGAAACCCTGTCTCTACTGAAACCACAAAAATTAGCTGGGCATGGTGGCGCATGCCTGTAATCCCAGCTACTCAGGAGGCTGAGGCAGGAGAATCTCTTGAACCCAGGTGGCAGAGGTTGCAGTGAGCTGAGATCACGCCATTGCACTCCAGCCTGGGTGACAGAGCAAGGCTCCGTCTCAAAAAAATAAAATAATTTAATAGTAAAAAAAGGAGGCAAAAGAGGTGAGTGGGGTATTGTCAGAGCCAAGGAATAAATTATTTCAAGGGGAAAGTGAGTATTTGAAGGAGAAAGTGGCCCAGCACCTCCATGAACACATGACAGTGGCGTGGGAGGGGCAGGTGCTATGAGGAAGGAGAGAAGAATGACCTTCTGCACTTCAAGAAGCTCCCCGTGTGAGAAGACTGTGGTTCTCAAGTGTGATCCCCAGCCAGCAGCATCAGTTTCACCTGGGAAATTGTTAGAAATGCACATTCTCGGGCCCCCCCCAAACCTGCTGCTATGGTTTGAAGGCATCCCCTCCAAATTCATGTTGAAAGGGAATCCCCATGGTGGTGGTATTAAGAGATGGGGCCTTTCAGAGGTGTTTATGCCATGAGGGCTCTGCTGTCCTGAGTGGATCCGTGTGGTATAAAAGGGCTGCAGGGAACTGGCTTAGGCCTTTTTTGCCCCTCTGCCCTCCAATATGTGAGGGTGACACTGGGAGAAGACACCATCCATGGAGCAGGCCCTCACTGAACACTAAACCTGTCAGTGATCTTGGACTTCCCAGCCTCCAGAACTGTGAGGCATCATTTCTGTTCTTTACAAATAACTCAGTCTCAGGTATTTTGTTATAGCAGCACAACGGGACTAAAACATCTACTAACTCAAACTCCAAGTGCAGTGAGGCCCAACAAGCTGTGTTTTAACAGGATCATTGGTATGTATACCAAAGTTGGAGAAACAGTGCTGGAAGGCAGCCTGCAGAATTTTCTATCTGCTCTTATCCAGTACTGCCACCTACTGGGCAAGCTCTTCAGAAGCCGTGAGGTTAATACCAACATCAGAAAAACAAAAGGGAATTTCCTTTTTCAATATTAACTTTAGAAACGAAAAGCAAACCCTTTGCATTATGCAAACGCTAATATGCCATGGTTGTAATGAGTATACTTAGATTCTTCCGTTTCTTTCATAAAACATTTGATACCCGCTTTCCAGGTATTCACCTAGTAAAATAGTCAGTGTTTTTGTTACAATATTCCATCAGGATAAAACTACGTATTCACAGTGATCACACATTTCAAGGTAAACTGTATGCATCATCTGGCCAAGCATAAACAGATGAAGACAATGTGACCTAATATTTGGAATTCATACCATCCCTGGAAAATGCAGACATTTGGTATATCACAAATTAGTCTGTTGTTCCATGGTGCTTGAGCTATTTCCGGTTTTCAGAAGTTATAATCAATAAGACAATAAGTGCCATGTTACTATAGCTGAGTAGTTATTTCTTTGTGATTATAATCTCTAAAGTAAAGTCTCTAGCCCAAAAGGTATAATAATGGAGAGTATTATTTTCAATAAGTTGTTTTTTGTTTTTTTGTTTTTTGTTTTTTGTTTTTTTGAGACAGAGTGTCACTCTCTCGCCAGGCTGGAGTGCAGTGGCACGATCTCAGCTCACTGCAACTTCTGCCTCCCGGATTCAAGCGATTCTCCTGCCTCAGCCTCTCAAGTAGCTGGGACTACAGGTGCGTGCCACTACGCCCAGCTAATTTTTGTATTTTTAGTAGAGACAGGGTTTCACTACGTTGGCCAGGGTGGTCTCAATCTCTTGACCTCGTGATCCACCCGCCTCGACCTTCCAAAGTGCTGGGATTACAGGCATGAGCCACCGGCGCTTGGCCTATTTTAAATAAGTTAAAACAAACAAAAACAAAAACAAAAACTAGAAATAACCTGAAGGCATTTGCAACAATCTTATCACAACATCGTGCCAAGGGATCTTGTCAAGGCTCCTGGCTTCCCAGCATCTTTGGAAGCTTCGTTAGTTCTGCCTCCCTGGTAGAAGCCAGAAAATTTGGTTTCTCAACTTCTTTGCAGACAGTTCACACATGACCCAGGGCTCATCCATCAGCCATCTCAGAGTCAGAGTGATTCCAAAGTCAGCAATGTGAAGAAGCAAGAGACACATGGAATCTACTTTCTAGTGACAGTGGCATCAGCATCTAGTATTCAGAGGCTCTGAATCCAGTTCTCAGCATCACAGGTGCAAGCCGTGGGTCCACATCCAATGGTCTTCACTGGACACCCAGTGATGCAGTTTGAAGAGCACTCCTGGCTGATTAACCTTTAAGTCCAACACTCTGGCCCTCTCAGAGATTCGTGAACTAATTTTCTTTTCTTTTCTTTTTTGAGACAGAGTCTCACTCCGTCAGCCAACCTGGAATGCAGTAATGAAGTGGCGCAAACTCGGCTCACCATAACCTCTGCCTCGTGGGTTCAACTGATTCTCCTGCCTCAGCCTCCCAAGTAGCTGGACTACAGGCACCTGCAACAATGTCTGGCTAATTTTTTGTATTCTTAGTAGAGACAGGGTTCCACCACGTTGGCCAGACTGGTCTTGAACTCCTGACCTCAAGTGATCAGCCCACCTCAGCTTCCCAAAGTGCTGGGATTACAGGCGTGAGCCACTGTGCCCAGCCTGTGAACTAATCTTCTTTAATAAACTCCCTCTTGTGCTGGGATTGGTGGTTCATGCCTGTAATCCCAGCACTTTGGGAAGCTGAGGTGGGCTGATCACTTGAGGTCAGGAGTTCAAGACCAGCCTGGCCAACATGGTGAGACCCTGTCTCTACTAAAAATACAAAAATTAGTGCTCACTTTGGCAACACATATACTAAAATTGGAACGATACAGAGAAGATTAGCATGGCCCTTGCGCAAAGATGACACGCAAATTTGTGAAGCGTTCCATATTTTTTTAATTAAAAAAAAATAAAAGAATAAAAAAAAATACAAAAATTAGCCGGGAGTGGTGGCAGGTGCTGGTAATCCCAGCTACTCAGGAGGCTGAAGCAGGACAATCGCTTGAACCTGGGACGCGGAGGCTGCAGTGAGCAAAGATCGCACCATTGCACTCCAGCCCTGATGACAAGAGCGAAACTCTGTCTAGATAGATAGATAGATAGATAGATAGATAGATAGATAGATAGATAGATAGATCTCCCTCTCTGCCTGCATGATTGTTCTAGTACTTTTGCTATGTAACAAATCAACTTAAAGCTTAGTGGATCATGTAGCTTAAAGTAGGGTTTCTCAATCTCAGCGCAATTGGCACTTGGGACCAGATAATTCTTTGTCCTGGAGGCTGTCTTGTGTCCTGCAGGATGTTTAGCAGCACCCCTGGTCTCCACCCACTGGATGCAAGTACCACCATGCGCCCAGCCCCAAGTTATGACAACATCTCCAGGCAGCGCCACACATCCCAGGGGGCAAAATTTCCCCTAGTTGAGAATTACTGGCTTAAAGCAACATTCAAGTATTGAGGATCGTGTTAGCTGGGAGGGCCTGGCTTAGTGTGATCCATGCAGTTGCAGTCAAATGGTAGCTGGAGGTGGACCAGTGGGGGTCTAGAGCAGCCCGAGGCTGGCTGGAAATCTTTTTCTTCTCACGTAGTCTCAGGGCCTCTCCACATGATCTCTTTGTATGAGCTTGTTTGGGCTTTGTCATAGCATAGTGACCTCAGGTTAGTTTAACTACTCATATGGAAGCTCTGGGCTCCAAAGTGATGTCTCAGAAAACTAGGCAATGCCGCTTACAACCTAGCCTCAGGAGTCACGTTACCACTTCCACCATAGTCACAAGATTCAAGGGGGGGAATACAGATGCCACCTATCCGTTGGAAGAATGCCAAAGTTACATTGTAAGGTCATGTGGGATGGGAGACATTGCTGAGACTTTCTTTTAGGAAAATCTCATCTGTCACAGTGACCAACATCACTGCTCATCAGGAAAATGCAAATTAAAACCATGAGATACATCTACAAATCCCCAGAATGGCTAAAAATAAAAGGGCTCATAAAACTAGGTATTGGCAAGGATGTGGAGCAACTGGAAATCTCATACACTGCTGATGGGAATGTAAATTGGTACAACCACTTTGGAAACATTATTTGACTGTATCTACTAAAGCTAAATACATGCCTGGTCTATGGCCCAGCAATCTCTTTCCTAGGTTTGCACCTAAGGGAAATAAATGCATATATATCCCAAAAGGCACAAATGAAAATGTTCCTATAAGTTTTATTCAACATAATTAAAAACTAGAAAAGAACTAAATGTCTAACAATAGGAGAATTAATATATAAACTGTGATCTATTCATCCAATAGAACATTACACTGCAATATAAAAGGACAACTTATGGCCAGGCACGGTATAGCTCACACCTATAATCCCAGCACTTTGGGAGGCCAAGGCAGGTGGATCATGACATCAAGAGATCAAGACCATCCTGGCCAACATGGTGAAACTCTGTCTCTACTAAAAATACAAAAATTAGCTTGGTGTGGTTGTGCATGCCTGTAGTCCCAGCTACTCGGGAGGCTGAGGCAGGAGAATCACTTGAAACCAAGAAGTGGAAGTTGCAGTGAGCAGAGATTGCACTCCAGCCTGGTGACAGAGGGAGACTCCATCTCAAAAAAGAACAGCTTATACACAACAAGGATGAATCTCATGGCTGTATGTTCAGCAAAGGAAGTCAGACACATACATATGATGTAATTCCATGTATATAATGTTCAAAAACAGGAAAACTAATTGATGATGATAGAAATCGGAGGAAATGGTTACTTGTAGTGGGAAGAGGGGATGCATAGTGACTGGAGAGAGGCACAAAGAACTTCTGGAAGGCTAGGGATCATCTATATTTTGATCTGGGTGGTGATTACACAACTGTATACACATGTAAAAGTTGAGGTGCATAATGTATTAACGCTCTTTATTCTATTCTTCAACAAAAAGTAGAAATAAAATTCCTTTGCCATTTAGAAGTAACTACTTTTAGGTTCTATCAGTTAAATTAAGATCTTCACCTCAGGAAGATGGCGGCCCTCAATGTAACCTGATTAGCATTCAGAGAGGTCCCTCTCAATCTAAGATGGCGGCCCTCCCAGGCTCACGCTATAGCCACAGTGATCCTATGTGGCCCACCCCTCTGCCAATGAGGCCCTCCAGATAACCATTTCCACTAGGGATGTACGCAGGAGAATTTTCCTAGAGGAGAGAAGTATACAATCAAGCATTGTAACCATAAAATGTATCAGTGAAGAGCAGACTGTACACAGCTGAAAGAGAAACTAGAAAGCTGAAGGTTATATTGAGAAATTTTCCCAGAACACAGCACAGAGATAAAGGGATTAAAAGAATGAAGAAAATTATAAAGACACATGGAGAAAAGATTCAGTAGTTACAAGATTTCTCTAAAAGAATTTCCAGGAGATAATTGAAGCAATATTCAAAAAATAACAGTCAACAAATTTTTAGAACTGTACCAAAATCCAAGTCTTTAGATTGAGAGAGACCTCTCTGAATGCTAATCAGGATTTTTTAAAAAAGGCAAACATAGAGACTGTGGTACATTTTCAGAACAAGAAGGCTGACAAACTACCTAAAAGTTACCAGAACAAAAAGACCCCCAAAAAACGAGAATGAGATTGACATGAGATTTCCCATCAGCAAAATAGATGCAAATATATTGGTCATTGCTGAAGTCAAGTGAGGGATATCTGGGGGCTTAGTGTATTATTCCTTCTACTTTTTCTGTAAGATTAAAATTTTTCAGAATAAAAAGATTTTTTTTAATGGATGCAAGAAGATAATACAGTAATAGTTGTTAAGTGCTAAGGGAAAACATCTTTGGTTTTTTATTTTTCTTTTTTGAGGTGGAGTTTCGCTCTTGTTGCCCAGGCTGGAGTGCAGTGGCACCAATACTGCAGCCTCCATCTCCTGGGTTCAAGCGATTCTCCTGCCTCAGCCTCCTGAGTAGCTGGGATTACAGGGCTACACCACCAATCCTGGCTAATTTTTTGTATTTTTAGTAGAGACAGGGTTTTACCATGCTGGCCAAGCAGGTCTCAAACTCCTGACCTCAGGTGATCCACCTGCCTTAGCCTCCCAAAGTGCTGGGATTATAGGCGTGAGCCACCATGCCCAGCCAGGGAAAATATCTTTGAACTTCAAATACTATATCCATTAATATTGTCCTTTGAGAATGAGGGCAAAATTAAAACATCCTCAGATTACAAGGACTCAGACATTTGATCATAACAGATGCTCCATGAGCACTTCAATAAGAGAAAACTGAAACCAGGCTGGGCACAGTGGCTCATACCTGTAATCTCAACACTTTGGGAGGCCAAAGCAGGAGCACTGCTTGATCTCAGGAGTTCAAGACCAGCCTGGGCAATATAATGAGATCCCATCTCTACAAAAAAATACAAAACCAGCCAGGAGTGGTGGCACACGCCTGTGGTCCCAGCTACTCAGGAGGCTGAGATGCGAGGATCACTTGAGCCCGGGAGGTTGAGGCTACAATGAGCCAAGATCACACCACTACACTCCAGCTGGCTGACACAGTGAGACTCTTTCTTAAAAAACTATATTAAAAAATGAAGCCAAAAGAAATAGTAGGATGCAAGAAGCAATAGACAGTAAAGAAATTAATAACATATGTGATAGGTCTAAATTATTATTGCTTATAAAATTCATAATCTTTAATACCAAATGGTAACTAAAACTCAAGATATATCAACATAAAAGAGATGAGAGAGGGAGGAAGGGAATCAAAAACTTTTTTTTTTTTTTTTGAGATGGAATCTCACTCTGTCGCCCAGGCTCGGGTGCAGGCGTGTGCTCTCAGCTCACTGCAACCTCTGCCTCCCAGGTTCAAGCAATCCTTTTGCTGCAGCCTCCTGAGTAGCTGGGATTACAGTCACCTGCCATCATGCCCAGCTAATTTTTGCATTTTTAGTAGAGACAGGTTTCGCCATGTTGCCCTGGCTGGTCTCAAACTCCTGACCTCAAGTGATCCACCTGCCTTGGTCTCCCAAAGTGCTGGGATTATAGGCGTGAGCCACTATGCCCAGCTGGAAACAAAAACTTTCTAAAGGTCTAATTTTGTTCAGGTTGGTTATACTGGAACTAACTGATGCTTAATCTAGTGCTCCTCGAACTTTAATATGTATGCAAATCATCTGCAGATTTTTGTTAAAGAGCAGCTTCTGATTCAGCAAGTCCCAGGTGGACCTGAGATTTTGCATTTAAAATGAACCCACAGCGTACACTTGGAGTAGCAAGACTTTAGACAAACAGGGGGTCCGTATTGTGTTGACTCAGGGGGAATATATGCTAAGCTTTCCTCACTGTGTTTCAGACATGTAAGAAATGATGGCATGTTTCAGAAAACACTCAAGGACATGATTTTTAAAATTCATGGACCGGAAACTTAGTGGATACCCATAGGAATAAGCAGGAGCTTAACGCACAGGCCCATACCACCCAGGACCTGGCCCACACAGTCAAATATGAAATTTCAACTCCAACGCAAGAATAAGGAACCACTGCACCCCTATTCACAGGGGAAAACTGATGCACTGAGCTCCTGCTTAACGAGCTATGGTTGAAAAAGTCTTACCCAGGTGCTTGAAAGTACACTAGAAACAAAGTTCTTGCCTGTGATACAGCGGAAAAGCAGGGAGATTTGTACAGCAGCCACCAGAAATACATTTCCTGTGAGCTCCTGGTTTGGAATTCTGATACACTCACAGGGCAAAGACCCCTGAGCCACTGAACTTTATTTTCAGGGCGCTGGGCTAAAGCAATCATAAAGCCATTTTCCAGGGAAAGTGAGTGGGAGAGGGGGAAAAAAAAGCCTCCATGTAAGATGAGCACTCAAAAAAAAAAAAAAATTACAAAGGCTACAATGAAACCCAACATAGAAGAAGATTCACATAAAAGAAAATAGGAATAATAGAGCAATCTGGAAAGGATTTTAAAATGAGTGCAGTTAAAGTCAACAAACAGGCTGGGCGCAGTGGCTCACGCCTGTAATCCCAGCACTTTGGGGGGCTGAGGCAAGCGGATCACCTGAGGTCGGGAATTTGAGACCAGCCTGACCAACATGGAGAAACCCTGTCTCTACTAAAAAAAAAAAAAAAAAAAAAAATACAAAATAAGCTGGGTGTGGTGGTACACGCCTGTAATCCCAGCTACTCGGGAGGCTGAGGCAAGAGAATCGCTTGAACCTGGGAGGCGGAGGTTGTGGTGAGCTGAGATCATGCCACTGCACTCCTGTCTGGGCAACAAGAGTGAAACTCTGTCTCAAAAAAAAAATCAACAAACAAAAGCAGGTGATTATGAAATCAAGAACAGATGAAACAGCCAGGCACAGTGGCTCACGCCTATAATCCCAGCTTTGGGAGCCTGAGGGTCATTCAGGCCAGGAGTTTGAGACCAGCCTGGCCAACACAGTAAAGCCTGAGACTCACTCACGTGAGGCCAGGAGTTCAAGATCAGCCTGGCCAACATGGTAAAACCCTGTCTCTACTAAAAATTTAAAAAAAAAAAATTGGCTAGGAGTGGTGGCACATGCCTGTAGTCCCAGCTACTCATGAGGCTGAGGCAGAAGAATTGTTTAAACCTGGAAGGCTGAGGTTGCAGTGAGCCAAGATCACACCACTGCACTCCAGCCTGGGCAACAGAGCAAGACTCTGTCTCAAAAAAAATAATAAAAATAAATGAAACTCTTGGAAACATTTTTAAAGCCACTGAAATAATTTTTAGATGGTATATCAGTCAGGGTCCAGTTAGGAAAAGAAAAATCTCTCTAGATATTTTCAACAGAGGCAACTTTATAGAAGGAATGTATTACACAGATGATAGAGGAACTTAGAAGTCAAGAGGGGATGATGGGCCGGGCGCGGTGGCTCACGCCTGTAATCCCAGCACTTTGGGAGGCCGAGGCGGGTGGATCACGAGGTCAAGAGACCGAGACCATCCTGGTCAACACGGTGAAACCCCGTCTCCACTAAAACTACAAAAAATCAGCTGGGCATGGTGGCGCGTGCCTGTAATCCCAGCTACTCAGGAGGCTGAGGCAGGAGAATTGCCTGAACCCAGGAGGCGGAGGTTGCGGTGAGCCGAGATCGCGCCATTGCACTCCAGCCTGGGTAACAAGAGCGAAACTCCGTCTCAAAAAAAAAGAGGGGATGATGAGGCATCCCAGAGATTCAAAACAGGTTAAAAAAAAAAAAAAGAAAAAAGCTGCTACCTCTCCTATGGCTGAACGGAAAGCAGAAGGAGGGTGTGTTACCAGAACCCAGCATTTCAAGCTATCTGATCAGGGCTAGAACCACAGCAGGATCTGAGACCATAGAAACTGCAGCTATCTGGCAGGAGTGGGAGACACAGTCTCTTCCAGAGACGTTGCCTAAAGCAGAGACAGAGGGAGAGAAATGCCCTAGTTTCTCTCTTATCTCTCCCTCAAGTCATCTGCCAAGACTTCCCATGGGCCAAATTTACACAGAAGAGACCATGGGGTACAGAGTTCCTTTCAATATAGCACAGGGCAGAGTAGGACGGGGAACAAACCTGGGAACCAAGTGACAAGTTCCCAACGTAAGGAGATAAACAAGAGAATAGACACAAAGAGTGAGTTTGTGAGTTAGAAGGCTGAGCTGAGAGAGTCATTCATAGTCAGTGATAAAGAGATGAAAGATGTAACAAGGTAGTTAAGAGCTAGGGGGATAGACTGAAAAGCACCAAAACATATACACTAAAAGTTCCAGAGAGAGAGAAACTAGAAAGAATCAGGAGGTAGCAATATTTAAGATGATGATGTCTGAGAATTTTCCAGAACCAAAGACAGACAGCGTCCCTAGATTTAAAAAGCTATTTCTGGGAAAGATGGGCTATACTATTTATACCAACTATCCCACTGAAAACAACTAAATATGTGATATAAATTTTTTTTATTTCTATTTTTTTTCTTTTCATGCCATTTTAAGGACTTTATAAAATCGTCAATCTTTTTTTTTTTTTTTTTTAAGAGATGAGGGTCTCACTATGTTGCCCAGGCTGGTCTCGAACTCCTGGCCTCAAGCAATCCTCCTGCCTCAAACTCCTGAGTAGGTGGGAATACAGATGCACGCCACTGCACTTGGCTTAAAATTTTAAATCTTAAGAGCATTAAAAAAGCTAATGAAAAAGTAAGTAAATTCCAGGCTAAATTCCAAGAAAAAAGCAGGAACCAAAGAAAGATAATTTCAAAGCACAAAACCAACCTTACCCCAAGGTGGTATGCTAATAAGAAACACTTATGCTTCAATTTTAATGGATTAATGAGAAAATTTGGAAATAAAACAATGCCAGGGCCTGCCCAAGGTAGAGGAAATAATAGGAGGCCTTTTACAGGCTAAGCTGGGGTTGCACTGGCTTGATAATATTTGGGGCAGGAAGAAAAGGAAAGGAAAAAAATCTTGTGACCATGAAGCTGACCTTTGCATGAATTTGTAGCACAGGTTCACAGAGTCTGCGTAGTTCAGAGAAATTAGAATTGTATCCTCATCTAAAATGGTCCCAGATGGGGAATAACCCAAGAAGAAAAAGTAAATGAAAAGCCTTTTTGAGACAAGCAGCTTCACATTGGGTTTCAGTGAATCTCCAAAATAATTTTTCAAGTACAGCAACTGTATAAAGCAAAAAATACTGGCTCACACCTGTATGTGCTTTGGGAAGCTGAGGTGGGAGGTTCCCTTGAGCCCAGGAGTTGGAGACCAGCCTGGGCAACATAACAAGACCTCATCTCTACCAAAAATAAAATAAGCCAGGCAGGTGGTGGTGCATAACTGTGGTCCCAGCTACTCAGGAGGCTGAGGCAGGAGGATTTCTTAAGCCCAGGAGTTGGAGGCTGCCATGAGCTATGATCATCCCACTGCACTCCAGCCTGGATGACAGAGCAAGACCCTGTCTCTATTTTTACAAAAATTAATAATAAATAAATGACCAAACATATGGGAGAACAAGGCACCATGAGTCAGAACCAGTTGAAACAACAGACTACAGAAACAAACATACCAAAACTTCAGACAGACACTAATATTTTTTAAGGAGGAATCTTACTCTGTTGCCCAGGCTGGAGTGCAGTGGCATGATCTCAGCTCACAGCAACCTCCGCCTCCTGGGTTCAAGTGATTCTCCCACCTCAGCCTCCCAAGTAGCTGGGATTACAGTCGTGTGCTACCACGCCCTGCTGATTTTTATATTCTTAGTAGAGATGGGGCTTCACTATGTTGGCCAGGCTGGTCTTGAACTCCTGACCTCAGGTGATCCACCTGCCTTGGCCTCCCAAAGTGCTGAGATTACAGGCATAAGCCACTGCGCCCAGCTGAGACCAATTTTTTAAATGCTTACTTTATTTAAAGAATAAAATACACGATTTAAAATACCTGCAAGAAGGAAAAACTCTAAACAGTGACCTTCTTGGTTTCTAATACTGTTCTCCAATAAACGGAACCAGGGGCCAGGCACCATGGCTCACGCCTGTAATCCCAGCACTTTGGGAAGCTGAGGCGGGTGGTCAAGAGATTGAGACCAATGACCAGAGGTTACAGTGAGCTGAGATGGCGCCACTACACTCTGGTCTGGGTGACAGAGACTCTGTCAAAAAAAAAAAAAAAAAAAAAAAAAAAAAAAAAATCTGTGACCCCACAGTATATAAACAATGGAAAAAAATTAATAAATGAAATCAGGCAAAATAGACAGTCTCCTATGTAGAAGAATTCTACATAATTTACATAGACACGCACTCCCCAAGAAAGTGAAGCTTAACTCCCCACACCTTAAGTGTGGGCTGTCCTTAGAGTTTTGCTTCCAATAAGGACAGCATTAAGGGACTGGGGTGAAAAATAACAGTGGAGAAAACTTGCAAGCACCATCTTGGCCAGGTAATCGGTGACAAGACAATTGATAGCATATGTCCTTGATGTCATGTGATGAGGGCACATTGCCTCTGTGGTCTTCTTCCTAAAAACCTGTAACCCTAGTCTAACCATGAGAAAAATATCAGACAAGCTTAATTTAAGGGATAGTCTGCAAAATACATGACCAGTACTCCTCGAAATAATCAAGGTCACCAAAAATGGGTGAAGTGTGAGGAACTGTCGCAGTCTGAGGAGGCTAAGAAGACATGATGACTACACATAACAAGATATCTGGGAGGGATCCCGGAACAGAGAAAAGACACTGGGGGAAGCTAATGAAATATGAATAAAGTCAGGAATTTACTTAATATCAGTCTTGGCTTGTTAGTTGCAACAGATGTACCACAATAATGTAAGAAGTTAACAATAGGCAAGACTGAAGCCAGGGAATATGGGAACTCTGTACTATCTTTGCAACTTTTCTGTCTATTTAAAACTATTCTCTTTGGGAAGCCAAGGTGAGTGGATCACTTAAGGTCAGGAGTTTGAGACCAGCCTGGCCAACATGGTGAAACCCCCATCTCTACTGAAAATACAGAAATTATCTGGGTGTGGGAGCACATGCCGTTAATCCCAGCTTCTTGGGAGGCTGAGACAGAATTACTTGAACCCTGGAGGCAGAGGCTGCAGTGAGCTAAGATCATGCCACTGTATTCCAGGCTAGGCAACAGAGCGAGATTCCATCTCTAAATAAATAACTAAATAAAATAAACTATTCTAAAATCTAAAGTTTACTTTGTTAAAAAAAAGATGACCCCAAATACTTGGAAAAACAAACAGATACTTTTGTATGGAAAAGATGATCCCAAATACTTGGAAAAACAAAACAGAACTTCTAGAAATTTTAAAAAAAAAAAAAAAAACAGTAAGCAAAACTGAAAATTCAATGGATAGGTTTAACAAGAAATAACACAGAAATGAAGAAAGAATAGCCAATTGGAAAATGGTTCAGAAAACATTATCCAGAATTTGGCATACAGACAAAAACAAAATACGAAAGAGAAGTTAACATGGGAAATAATGTGAGAAGTCTAACATATATGTAGTTGGAGTTCCAGAAGGAAAAGAGAGCAATAATTAGGTAGAGGCATATTTGCAAGTGATAAAAGCGGAGATAAAAGACACTGATCCATAGATTACAGACACCCAATGCATCCCAAGCAGGATTTTCTAAAAAGAAAGAAATCCATACCTAACACATCACATCAAAACTGAAGGAAAATGTCTTCAAAACTAAAAATTTTAAAAGTCATAAAAGAAAGTTATATTACCTACAAAGAAGAAACAGTGGACTTTTTGACAAAAATAATGAAAACATAATTTCAATGAGCTCAAAGAAAATAACAGTCAACCTAACAATCTACACTTAGTGAAAATGTCCTTCAAGAATAAATGAGAAGGCTGGATGCAGGGGCTCACACCTGTAATCCCAGCACTTTGGGAGGCCAAAGTGGGCAGATCACCTGAGGTCAGGAATTCAAGCCTGGCCTGGCCAACATGGTGAAACCTCATCTCTACTAAAAACATAAAATTAGCCAGGCATGGTGGTGCCCGCCTATAATCCCAGCTACTTGGGAGGCTGAGAATAAATGAGAAGTAAAAAGAAGAAAACTAGACAATAGAAGAACCACAGAGATTCACAAAATGAGGTTATTAGATTTTTTTTTATTGAATTTTAGGTTTTGGGGTACATGTTAAGAACATGCAAGATTGTTGCACAGGTACACACATGGCAGTGTGATTTGCTGCCTTCCTCCCCATTACCTATATCTGGCATTTCTCCCCATGCTATCTCTCCCCAAGGTTATTAGATTTCAATTTAAAAATTACTGTAGTTAATATGTTCAAAGACTTAAAAGAAAAAAATTAGGCCAGACACAGTGGCTCACGCCTGTAATCCCAGCACTTTGAGAGGCCAAGGTGGGTGGATCACTTGAGGTCAGGAGTTCGAGACCAGCCTGGCCAACATCATGAAACCCCGCCTCTACTAAAAATACAAAAATTAGCCTGGCATGCTAGCATGCACCTGTAATCCAAGCTACTCAGGAGGCTGAGGCAGGAGAATCACTTGAGCCCAGGAGTCAGTGGTTGCAGTGAGCTGATATCACCCCACTGCACTCTGGCCTGGGTGACAGAGTAAGACTCCATCTCAAAAAAAAAAAAAAAACATTTTAAGTTTTGACAAAAAATTAGAAACTATGAAAAGAATCAAATGAAAATTGAGAACAAAAAAATACAGTAACTGAAATTGATCAATGGGTTTAACAGTATATTATGCACAGCTAAAGAAATAACTGATGAACTAGAAAATAGATGAGGAGAAAAAAATCCATGGCAAAGTACAGAAGAAAAAAAAAAAGAAGCAAACAGTGTAAGAAACATGGGTTACAATGACTAGATCTAACTAAGGGTAATCAGAGTTCCAGAAGGAAAGAAGAGACAAATTGGAACAAAAGCAGTATTTTGGAGATAATGGTTGACAATTTTCTGAAACAAATGAAACGTATGAGCCATATATTTAAGAATCACTATTAATCTAAATCAGGATAAATACAAAGAAAACCACGACTAGGTACATCATAGTCAAAATGCTAACGAAGAAACATATCTTAAAAGAAGACACACACACATACACAAAGGCAATGCCTTCAAAGGAGCACCAGGACAGCTAGTTCCCAAGAGAACAAGTTTGAAGAAAATAAAATGAGATCTTCAAAGTGTTAAGAGAAAATAGCTGCCTATCCCAAATTATATATTCAATGGAAATAACCTTCAAAATTAAAGGTGAAATAAAAATATTTTCAGACAAAAGGCTGACAAAATTCCTTAAAGGAAATACTAAAAGTTATCCTTCAGGCAGAAAAAAAGGTGATCCCAGATGAAAGTTTGTATTTGCGGAAAGGAATGAAGAGCAACTGAAATTGTAAATATATGGGCTGTTCTAAATTAATACTGTACAATACAATGAAAATAATGTCTTAGAAGACTTAATATACATAGCTATAATGGCACATAGGTCAGAAGAGGGTATAAATGTCCTAGGGTCCTTGCATTATCTGTGAAGTAAGCAAAAATGCCAATTAACATTAGACTTTAACAAATCCAAAATACATGTTGCAATCTCTCTTACAACTACAGCCCATCAGTTTCACTCCTGGGTACATGCCCAAGAAAAATGTGTGAACATGTGTACCAAAAGAGAAGTCTAAGTATGTTCCTAGCGGCGGTATTCGAGATAGCCCCAGATGTCGATAGAGAAAAGTAAATTGTAGTAGATTCATCCAATGGAACAAAACAGAATCAGAGAGTTCCAGAAAGTCTCCGTGGCTTGACAATCTTTCCCAGCACTGCCTCTGGAATGAACAGACTTGCTTCACTCCGTTTAGGATTAAAGGATTAAAAGTTCCGGAGGAGTGAGTCACCCTCACATACTTTAGGCAACATGCTGGCACCTTGGCTCTGTTGAGATTAGAGGAAGAATCTGGCAGATGGAGCCTTCAGGGGCCTCTTCATTTCTGTAGTGGGAGTTCTGCCAGAGCCTCGATTTATCATTCCACCAAGCTGGTACACACCTAGGGAACTGCCCAGAGGTAATCATGCATGCTGTCAGGCAGGATGAATGGATGTGGGTGGAACCACCTCCCCCAACAAAACCGTCCATCCCTTTGGACATATCTTCCCATACATATACTTTCCAAAAGTCTGTTGCCTAAAATAATGCGATTTTTTCCCCTTACAACATAAAATATACCCACGCGTCCCAAAGAGAGGCACCCAAGTCTCCTCCATTTCTGCACCCAACTCCAAGATAAAGATCTTTGGATCAGAACTGTGCCTCTTTTAATTCCATCACAAGTCTGTAACCTATGGTCTAAATAGCAAGTTTGTCCGTATTGAGGGGAAAGGAGCCAGTCAAAGAGATGAGAAATTCTTTGAAATATATAAACATACATATTTAGCAAGGAAGAAAATTTGAGGATCAGCAACAGTCTTTGTGTTTCCAAATAGCTATGAGGTTTCTTTACCCCTCATACAATCCAAATTCCTCCTGCCTTGCTAATATGAGGTGTCCCAAGCTTTACTTCCTGAGGGTCTATGCCCTTGTTGGTCCTGCCTGTTTGGGCATTCAGTGGTATTCCATTAACTTTTACCTAGGGGAGCCCCCTGAGTTCCAGCCATCCTCTGCCCTACCCCGCGGTGCAACAGCAACCTATTTTGATTTTGCACTGATTGGAGGCCATCAGTCCAGCCAATGTTCCAACCCTGTTGTCTCTGCCTTCACCCAGTGGTTTGAGCAAGCACTTTGTGGACTGCATAGCCCCAGTGGCTCTCTCTAGACTAGTGACCTCACTGAAAGCAGTGACTCCTCCTCACCCTAGAGGGAGAGGCTGTATGTGATCTCAGTTTCTCACAATCGCCCCCAGTGCCATCAGCAACAGCAGCTGATGTTCTCAGAACTGGTATGCAAATCCCCCAAGGAGTTGGCACCAACTTTCAACCCCGATCCCCACCCCCCGCCCCCACACAGGCACACAAAACTCCTCTCATAGGAGCCCTGGAAAAAGAGAACCTGCCAATTAATATATGAAAAGATTTTCAACCTCACTAATAACCAGGGGAATGCAAACCGAAACAACAAGAAATCATTTTCACCTGCCAGACTGGAAACGATGACATTCTGGCAAGGATCAAGGCAAACAGGCAATTTCATTATGGCAGGAACTATAAATTGGCACGAGCGTTTTGGTGAGCAATTTGGCAGTGTCTCTAAGACTTAAAAATGTTCACATGATTTCTCCTCCCCAACATTTCCTCTTTTAGGTGTCTTCCCTAGAAAAGGACACTCTGACATAGACAAGTAGGCAGTGTTCACTGTAGCACTGTGGAGAAAAATGACAATCTGAAAACAACTGAAAATCTCTTTTCAGTGGGAAAAGAGATAAGTTTTCTTTTTTTTTTTTTTTTTTTTGAGACGGAGTTTCGCTCTTGTTACCCAGGCTGGAGTGCAATGGCGCGATCTCGGCTCACCACAACCTCTGCCTCCTGGGTTCAGGCAATTCTCCTGCCTCAGCCTCCTGAGTAGCTGGGATTACAGGCATGCACCACCATGCCCAGCTAATTTTTTGTATTTTTAGTAGAGACGGGGTTTCACCATGTTGACCAGGATGGTCTCGATCTCTTGACCTCGTGATCCACCCGCCTCAGCCTCCCAAAGTGCTGGGATTACAGGCGTGAGCCACCGCGCCCAGCAAGTTTTCATTTTTTATAGCTAAGCATGAACTAGATCCACATGTATCAACAGGGATTTCAAAACTGGATGAGATAGTTGAGTGGAAAAAAGCGAGGAATGAAAAAAGTGAACGATATGGGTGGAGAGTATCATTTTTGCAAAAACAAACACATGCGTGTTTATGTAATTTTTTTTCTAGGCCTGGAAAGATTTACTCCAAACTCATACTGAGGGTGGGGAGGGGTGGGGAGGAGAGGAAACTAGATCAGGTTACTGTCAAAGAGGACTCTATTTATAACGTACTTATTTTCATAAGGAGAGCGTATTCATGTTATACTCTCGCAACAGAAAATTAATAATAAAAAATAATGCATGTTACTCTGGAAAGTATACCTAACTTTCAAACACTCACTCACATGGTATATGATCAAGATTTACCTTTTGTGACATCCTCTTTGCAGGACTACAGACTGAGTGGCCCCAGAAGCTTCCAGAAGTAGCATCCTGGGAAGACAAGGTCTAACAGGCTAAACAGGCAAGCACAGTAGAAAGCTTTCACTGACACTTATGAAGCCAAATTCAAACAAAAACTTCTAAAGCTTTTGAAAATCCATCAAAATGAGTGAGTTTGGGCCCCTGAATTAGTTACCTACTACTGCATAACAAATTATCCTAAACCCTAATGCGTCAAAACAACACATTTCTGGCCGGGCACGGTGGCTCACGCCGGTAATCTCAGCACTTTGGGAGACCAAGGCAGGCAGATCACCTGAGGTCAGGAGTTCATCAGCCTGACCAACATGGAGAAATCCTGTCTCTACTAAAAATACAAAAAATGAGCTGGGTGTGGTGGGCCATGTCTGTAATCCTGGGTACCCAGGAGGCTGAAGTAGGAGAATCACTTGAACCAGAGAGGTGGAGGTTGCGGTGAGCTGAGATCGAGCCATTGCACTCCAGCCAGGGCAACAAGAGTGAAACTCCATCTCAAAAAAAGAAAAAATTTCTTTTCTCATACCTTCTATGCTGCAGGAATCAGGGTCTCTCCCAGGGCTGCTGGCTCATCTGAAGGTTTCACAGGGGAAGGATCTGTTTGCAAATTCACCCTCGTGGTCGTTGGCCAGATTCTGTTTCTCACAAGCTGTTGGACTAAGGGCCTTGATTCCTCTGGGGGTGTCAGTTTCTCGCTGGTTGTTGGCCAGAAGCTACTCTCAGTTCCTGGCCATGTGAACCTCTGCATGGGGTGTTTGACAGCATGGTAGCTGGCTTCCTCAGAACAAGCACGTGAGAGGCATCAGAGAGAGACAGTTTGCAATCAAGACAGAAGCCACAGTGTTGGCCGGGCATGGTGGCTCACACCTATAATCCCAGCACTTTGGAAGGCCAAGGTGGATGGATCGCTTGAGGTCTGGAGTTCGAGCTTTGCCTGGCCAACATGGCAAAACCCGGTCTTTACAAAAAATACAAAAATGAGCCGAGAGTGGTGGCATGCACCTGTAGTCTCAGCTATTAGGGAGAATGGCGTAAGCCCAGGAGGTAGAGGCTGCAGTGAGTCGTGACAGTGCCAGTACACTCCAGCCTGGGTGACAGAGCATGATCGTGTCTCCAAAAAAAAAAAAAAAAAAAAAGTCTTTTGTAATCTAATCTCAGATGGGA
>NW_022437381.1:0-59978 GCF_009761245.1 Sapajus apella
CCATTGTTTGTATTTAGCACATTTTTGTTTATTAATTCATCTGATGATGGACACTTGGGTTGTTTCTACCTTTTGGCCACTGTGCTAGAGCTGCTGTCAACATTCATGTACTAGCATCTGTTCTAGCACCTCATATTTGGCTCTGTTGCAACGTTTCAAGGGCACCCTGTCTATGTAATATTTTTTTCTAAGTACACATGTATCTTTCTCTGCCTTTTGCCTTAATGAAATAAAAGGAAATTTGATCTGGCAGTTCCAAAAGACATCAGTAAAGAGAATGGTATCCAGTGAGTTTTACTTGATGAACCCTTTTACTAATGCGCTACCAATGCTGTTAACAATTTGGCCAACTTCGAGCAAACACATTGAATTTCCTGAGTGACACCAAGTCCATCAGATCATCCTGGACATAACTGGGAATGGTGCCTGCACTTTTAAGTAGCGAACCAGTGCAATGAGCAGTTGTAGAGAAGAGTTTAATGCATGACCTTCAGAGCTAAGCAGTGACCCGAACTCAGTATCTTGCCAAATTTGGTGTGCTTTCTCCTTTGCCCTCTGTTTCTTTCAAGTAATACATAGAGACAACAGCCAAATTTGTGCTTCAGTGATGTGACCTTCCCTTCCCAGGCAGGCGAATAAATTGAGTTTTGTTTCTGATTATCATTTGGTTGTATTTCCTTATAATGATCCTCGACAGGGTTGATAATTGGGTGCACCTCCCACAATGATGAAGAGGAAAGAATATAACCCTTGAAATTAAACCCCAGAGTATGTATTTATTTAAACAACTATATAAGGAGGATTTTCCACAATAATGTTGGAGATAGGGGAGAAAACAGACCAAAAAAAAGTAAAAATGCCTCTTTAGGACCTAGATTTTATTCAGCCTTCATCTCATTGTGTCCTTTAGTAATTCCAGCTAGATTTACAGAATAATGAAATCTCAATAGATGAGTACACAAAAGAATGAGAAATAGGTTGGTGCAAAAGTAATTGTGGTTTTTGCCATTACTTTTTTTTTTTTTTTGAGATGGAGTTTTCCCTCTTGTTACCCAGGTTGTAATACAGTGGTGCAATCTCAGCTCACTGCAACCTCCGCCTCCCAGATTCTCCTGCCTCAGTCTCCCTAGTAGCTGGGATTACAGCCATACGCCACCACCAGCTAATTTTTTTTTATTTTTAGTAGACATGGGGTTTCACCACACTGGCCAGGCTGGTCTCGAATTCCTGACCTCAGGGGATCCACCTGCCTCAGCCTCCCAAACTGCTGGGATTACAAGCATGAGCTTCTGCACCTGGCCAGTTTTTGCCATTACTTTTAATGACAAGAAGCACAATCACTTTTGCACCAACCTAATAGAGGCAGGCTCAAGATTTTAGTGACTTATTGCCCTACCACAAGTCAGAGGTCAGGACACAGACCAAGGAGATGACAGAAATAAGATTATAAAAGTATTGACCAACCCAGGAAGTCCAGTTATGTGTATCTGCACAGAGAATTTGTACTTATAAGTGACAAGTTTAAATAGCTATCATTCTGTATTAGACTTTGTTTTGGGGAAAACACCGAATTCTAAGAAACTTTTATTTCTTTTTTTTTTTTTTTTTTTTTAATGGAGTCTTGCTCCATCACCCAGCTGGAGTGCAGTGGCACAATATCGGCTCACTGCAACCTCCGCCACCTGGGTGCAATGATTCCCCTGCCTCAGCCTCCTGAGTAGCTGGGACTACAGGCGTGCGCCACCCTGCCTGGCTAATTTTTTTGTGTGTATTTTAGTAGAGACAGGGTTTCACCATGTTGGCCGGGATGGTCTTGATCTCCTGACCTTGTGATCTGCCTGCCTCGACCTCCCAAAGTGCTTGGGATCACAGGCGTGAGCCACCACGCCTGGCCAAAACTTTTATTTCTTAAAAGCAACAATAACATCTTAGTGAACAGGCTGTCTTCAGGGTCCCACTTCCATTTCTCCCACCTCTCAGCTAATACCACTGTTGTCTTTTGTTTGTGTTGCTTGCTGCCTCCCTGAAATGTCACCAAGACAACCTGTTGATTAAAGTAAGATGAGTTTGTTCTTACTGGTAAGATAGAGGAGTACTTTGATAGAGTCTTAGTAGTATGGCAAGTCATTAAATATCTTTTTCCATAAAATTGAATTAAAATAACCTTACATCTCCAGGACTTTAGTATTTCATCTGCAGGGAAAAGTTATAGAATGGCAGCAAACATAGTTTAAGAAAAGAAGCAGCTGGATGTGGTGGCTCACACCTGTAATCCCTGTACTTTGGAAGGCCGAGGTGGGCGGATCACGAGATCAGGAGTTCAAGACTAGCCCAGCCTGGCCAACATGATGAAACCCTGTCTCTATTAAAAATACAAAAATTAGCTGGGCATGGTGGCATGTGCCTGTAATCCCAGGTACTCAGGAGGCTGAGGCAGGAGAATTGCTTGAACCAGGACCCAGGAGGCAGAGGTTGCAGTGAGCTGAGATAGTGCCACTACACTCTAGCCTGGGCTACAGAGCGGGACTCTGGCTCAAAAAAACAAAAAACAAAAAACAAAAAAAAACAATAATATGAAAACTTGTATGTCTCAAACAACATAGCAGCTAAATATATAAAGAAGAAAGTCTAGGATTGAGTCTTGAAGAAGGCCGATATTTACAGGTTGGGAAGAAAATAATAAGCCTGCAAAGGAAGCTGAGAAAGCATAGCAAGAAACAGAAGAAGAGCAGGAAGGTGGGAAATGGTAACATGATCCCTGTTCCCTGGGAGTCCCCCAGTCTACAGGTAAAGGTGAGCCGAGCAACACTGGTCAGCTTCACACTCAGAGAAGACAAAGCCTGAGTGGCCACACTCCCTTCCCTGCACGGAGGCTGCAGGAGACATAGGCTTTTGCCCACAGTCTTCCATTCTCCTGTGTCTGCAATTTGTAACAGATTGTAATTGAGATGCACAGAGCAGAATTCGGTCCTTTTATCTAAATGGAAGTTTTGTAGGCTTGGAGTATTAAGAAAGGAGCAGCTGCCCAATGTGTGGGTGACATTGTGGAACACACCAGTATGTGGAAATGAGAGTGCCTATTACTTCCCATTAAAAGACCCATTTAACTTTCTGAGACTTAAAAACTTAGCCCATGTTAAGATAATGGAATGTTTCTTACCCACTAAAAATCCCCCTTTCTCTTGATTTCTCAGGAATCTATGCATGTTGTCACATTTTCAAGATAATTTTAGGGAATTTTTTTCTAATATCTACAGGAAATACAGCTGCTTAATATTGGCAAATACCTGTCAAATCCCATTTCTGTGCCTTATGTTGTGCAGAGCTTTTGTTTTTCAGTCATGGTGATCTGTTGCAATTAGTAAATTTTTAAAATGACACTCTCACTTTGCATATTGGCTGCCTCCCACCCCCCCAACACAAGTATGAGCGAACGTACGTGTGAGTACACACACACACCCACACACACACACAGGCTCTCTTTTTTCCTGGGACAGGCAATCAGGCAACAAATTGTGAGAGCAAAATAATACACCAAACAAAATACATGTATGATCAAGATGATTCTTACTTTGGATTTCTACTTCTTACTCCTCTTCAAGGTTTTGCTGGCATTTTCAATTAACAGGTGATACGGTTACGTTTTGTGTCCCCACAGAAATCTCATCGTAAATTGTACTCCCCATAATCCCCACGTGTTGTGGGAGGGACCAGGTGGAAATAATTGAATCATGGAGCAGTTTCCCCCATCCTGTTCTCCTGATAGTGAGTTAGTTCACACAAGATCTGATGGTTTTATAAGGGGCAATTCCCTGCACATGCTCTCTTGCCTGCCACCATCTAAGACGTGACTTTGCTCCTCCTTTGCCTTCTGCCATGATTGATTGTGAGGCCTCCCCAGCCACGTGGAACTGTGAGTCTGTTAAACCTCTTTTTCTTTATAAATTACCCAGTCTCAGGTATGTCTTTATTAGCTGCATGAGAACTAATACAGCAGGTATGTAGGGAATTAGGCCTGATTGGAGGTTGCACAGGAGGAGGAAAGTTAAAGGGTAGGCGATCTCCCAAACACCTGAACTTCCCCTGACCGTACTAAGTAGAACATTGGAAAATGGCAAACAGGATCCATTCAGGAATTTACCATAACAAGAAATGAATACACCCAAAATCTAGCGCCATGTTACCCAAAGGATGGTACGTGGACCAGCAGCATTGGTATCCCCTGGGAGCCTGTTAGAAATGATGCAGACTCTTAGGTCCCATTTAAGACCTACGGAATCAGAATCTGCATCTTAACAAGATCCCCACAAAAGTTTGAGACGTGCTGTTATGGAAAATCTCCTGGCGAGCTCATGAAGAACACAGAATCCCAGTCTTATTGAAATAGGATGCAGCCTAGCCCTGTGTCAGTTTACCAAGTTCCCCAGGTGACTCTAATACCAGCTGAAATTTGAGCACCATTACACTAGAGCTGTGCCATTCAAATATGGTAGCTGGTTGCCATGTGTGGCTATTTAAATTTGATTTTAAATTACTTAAAATTAAAAAGTCATCTTTTCAGCTACTAGCCACATTTCAGTGCTCAAGAGCCACATGTGACTACTGGCTACTGCATTGGGCAGTGAAGGTCTAGAACATTTTCATCAATACAGAAAATTCTGTTGGGCAGCACTGGTTTCATTGGTTCTTAATCTTGACTATACATTCAAATCACCAGCCCTAGTTTTTTGTTTAGATTTTAATACGGAACATTACTTATTTCTGTATTAAAAGGCCTCTTCATATAGGCATTTTACATCCATAGAAACTTGGATTTTCTAGTTTTCTAGTACAAACAAACACTGTTAGGAAAACCAAGATCTTGATGTTGATAAAACCACACATAATTTCACATTTAGATGATTACATGAGGTACTGTCACTTAACTTTGCTGAAATCCAGGCTGTGTTGCCAGATTCTATGTAGGCGATTTAGTGGATGTGCTGCTTCTTCATTTTCCCTTTTATTAGTTAAAAAGAGCCCATGGAAACACTGAAAATGTTTAAAAGATTCCACACTACCGTCATACTGTTTTCCTCACAGAATCATTTTTGTTCAGGAATCTTACCCTCTAAATCCTTGCATATCTGCATATAGAAACTGATTTTTTTTTTTTTTTTGAGACGAAGTCACTCTGTTTTCTAGGCTGGAGTGCAGTGGTGTGATCTCGGCTCACTGCAACCTCCGCCTACCAGGTTCAAGCGATTCTCCTGCCTGAGCCTCCTGAGTAGCTGGGACTACAGACAGGTGCCACCACGCCCAGCTAATTTTTGTATTTTTAGTGGAAACGGGGTTTCACCATGTTAGCCAGGCTAGTCTTGAACTCCTGGCCTCAAGAGATCCGCCTGCCTCAGCCTCCCAAAGTGCTGGGATTACAGGCGTGAGCCACCATGTCCAGCCAGAAACTGATTTTTCACAAACCCCCCCGCCTGGATGCTCAATAGGTTTATAACAATCACAAAACTGTATTTCTCTAGATCAGCTCCTATCCCCAACCTGAAGAATACACAGAAACATCTGTAAATGCCTGCCTTCTGGCTCCTTGGGGACAAGGGCAGGGACTGAGAGAGGACATCTGGTTTGCCCTACATATATTTCTACACACACATAATGTGTCGTCTTCAGCCTTTGCTCCCACAACAACCATGGTGCCCCGGGTACCCAGGTCGCTATAGTGATGTACGTTGCTGCTTCTGACTCACAGACATGTCTCCATATCACGCTAAGAATCTCTAAGAGTCACCTAACTAAGTCACTTTCACAGACTAGCTCTGTATGGAGATTTGCTTGATACGGTAGCGCATTATTATTTGCTCTATCTCCTCGTCCCAGCCTAAGCCCCTGCAGCATCTCCTTAACACTGGACTACATCAAAACATCTTCCCTCTGGATCAACCATACCTTAACCAAGTGTATGCATTTGGATTACTCCTCCTTTTGGGGTTGGTAAAGAGTGGCCCTTATTCCCAATGGGGCTCAGTCCTTGAGCAAAGAGAGGGTTATTGGCCCTAGATGGCTGGCTATTGGTAAAAGAAAAACTTCAGCTGAATTAAATTTAAAGGATTTTAGGCCGGGCTTGGTGGCTTACACCTGTAATCTCAACAGTTTGGGAGGCCAAGGCCAGCAGATCACGAGGTCAGGAGTTTGAGACCAGCGTGGCCACTATAGTGAAACACTGTCTCTACTAAAAATACAAAAAAAAAAAAAAAAAAAAAAAATAGACGGGCATGGTGGCAGGTGCCTGTAATCCCAGCTACTAGGGAGACTGAGGCAGAAGAATCGCTTGAACCCGGGAGGTGGAGGTTATGGTGAGCCGAGATCACAGCACTTGTACTCCAGCCTGGGTGACAGATATTCCATCTACAAATAAAATAAATTTAAAGGAGTTTAACTGAGCAATGAACGATTTGCAAATTAAGCAACTCCCAGAATCACAGCAGATTCAGAGAAAAACGCCAGCGCCTCCATGTGGTGGAAAAAGATTTATAGACCAAAAAAAAAGGAAATGACATACAGAAATTGGTGGTGAGGCACAGAAACAGCTGGATTGGTTACAGGTAGCTGTTTGCCTTATTTAAACTCCGGAGGCTGAGACAGAATCACTTGAACCCAGGAGGCAAATGTTGCAGTGAGCCGAGTTTGCACCACTGCACTGCAGCCTGGGTGATAGAGCGAGACTCCATCTCAAAAAGAAAGAAAGAAATCCCTCCTGGGCACCCAGTGTAGGCCCTGAGCTGCACATAGCAGCTACCTAGTTGTAATCACACAGCTCACCATTTTTTCGTATTATCTTTTATTTTCATAAACAATTATTTCATAAGCAATATTTTGGTTTCCACGTTGCCTTAATTGCCTTTTTTTAACAGCTGCAAAATAGCCCATTTAGTTGATGCACTATAAGCTACATTACTATTCTCCTATTATTGGATATTTAAGTTACTTTCCATTTCTAATTGATGAATAAGGTTTTAGATTTGCAAAGGAACTGAGTGTTGGGGTAGAGTGAGGTTTGAGTGAGATAAATTACTCTGCCTGACACTGTAGGACGCTTTGTTGTTGTTTTGGGTTCGGAGATGGAGGAGTGGGCGTTATCCGTTTTCTGATGAGCTACAGAGCAGAGAATAGGGTCGAGCAACTTGTTGGGAAGCTGGAGCCTCAGCTGGAAGAAATAGTGGATGGACGTGTTTAAAAGAGGGATGTGTGATACTGAATTATGTTGGAGAAAAGAAAGATGAAACCGCAGACATTTGAAAATGGTGACTTTTTTCTCCCTTCGAATCTCTTCTCCTTTTTTTTTTTTTTTTTTTTTGAGACAGTCTTGCTCTGTGGCTCAGGCTGTAGTGCAGAGGCACAATGTCAGCTCACTGCAACCTCTGCCTTCCAGGTTCCAGTGATTTGATTCTCCTGCCTCAGCTTCCCAAGTAGCTGGGATTACAGGAATGTGCCACCTCGCCCAGCTAATTTTTGTGTTTTTAGTAGAGATGGGGTTTTGTCATGTTGGCCAGTCTGGTCTCAAACTCCTGACCCCAAGTGATCCACCCGCCTCAGCCTCCCAAAGTGCTGGGATTACAGGTGTGAGCCACCGCACCCGGCCCCTCTTAGTATCTCTTCTAATGTTAATCAGCTAGGAGCAAAGAGGCCACAGCAGAGGCCTACCAGAGGAAGACCACCGGGGACACATCTCTAGTCCAAGCCAAACTAGCTGCATTTACTTGCTGCAGCCAGCAAGATCTCACTCTAGGGGGACTGTGGGGCATTTTAGTAAGAAGAATGGGGGTGGGGGTCGGTTATTACAGGATTTAGGCACGTGTGAAGGGATTCCAAGGAGCCTTTAGGAATGCAGGAGCATGCTCTGAACTTTGTTGTCAGGAGGCAGAGGCAATACAATCATTGGGTATCTTAATTTTTATTTGGGAGCTGAGAAGCCTGAGAGGGGCTGGAATTGTTATTGGTAAAGGAGAAGGTGTGGGTGGGGAGGGCTGTTAATCATTTTCCTGGCTGAGGAGTGGCCTTGTCTCTGTCTAGTTCCAAACATGGTCATGGAGTGGCCTTCTCTGGACATTATTTATTTCCCATGTTGCTATTTATCTTTAGCTGGGAACATCACGGCCTAGCTGCCAGCTGGGCTGTTCTTCACTTTCTCAGTCCTTCCTTTTGGCCAAGAGCAGACAAGCTGAGCCTGCAGGACATTAATCTGTGGGATCCAGGTCCACACAAGTCAGGGCACTCTGCTCTTGAACAGCTGCAGCGGTCACCCAGGGACTCATTTGGGTGGTTCAGGGATGGACATGCCAGGAGATCCTGGGAGTTTACTCTGATATGTTTGGGACAGGCTGTTTCTGCTTTGTGTCTGTCAGTGTCTTTGAGAGCACCTGCATTTCAGTTATGCCTTTTCCCTCATCTAGTTTTTCTGAACAGATGCAAATGTTGGATCTTAGCTTCAGTTAGCTTCAGTTAGCTCCAGTTCCCTCCAAGCAGAACCGGAGGTGACAGCTTGCATACAGGTGGTTCACTGTGAGAAGTGCTCCATTTTAGCAAGCATGGCTCAACTGCACAGGGGCCCACCAGAGGCCTTGTATAAGAGCCACCCAAGGACGGTCCATCCAAGGCCCAAGAGAGGGGTTCCTTATCCACTGGCCTATCCCCCATGGCCAAGACATCCCCCCTTCATGTTAACCTCCTCACCCTTCCAGGAGGGTGGATTTGCAAAAATGGCTGACAGGCCCCCAATAGGTGTCCCCTGCCTGGCAGATGTTCAACATTTCATCAGTATTTGAAGATGGATGGATAAATGGAAAAAATGTTAGGGCGTTTTAGCCCTGAGAATCTTTGATGACTTCTGTCACCACCACCCTGGCAGGATCACATCCCAATGAAGCTGTCCCATATTGATACAGTGAAAACCCTTAGACCCAGCCTAACTTTCATGGCTTTACCTAGACAACCCCCTTCACCTCTTAAACTTCCTGTGAGTAATTAACTAGAGTGCTGCCTGCTTCTCCCAGGGCATAGAACACAAAAGTACTTCTGTCCTTGTTGGGGAAGGTCTTTGGCAAGTGCATCTCCCGCAGACCAGACCTATTGTCAGCCCAGTAATGAGAAAGAGCAAATGGAAAAGGAAGAAGGAAATCCTGTCCCAGGCTACAGCATGGATAAACCTCAGAGATACCATGCTAAGCAAAATAAGTCTGTCACAAAAGAGCAAATACTGTGATTCCACTCATATGAACTATCTAAAGTAGTCAAAATTATAGAATCAGAAAGTAGAAAGGTAGTTACTGAGGGCGAGGGAGAGGGGTGGAGGGATCAGTGTTTAGTGGGTATAGAGTTTCCATTTTGCAAGATGAAAAAGTTCTGGAAATTGGTTGCACAATAATGTGAGTATACTTAACACCACTAAACTATACATGTAAAAATGGTTAAGATGGTGCTATGGTTTGAATGTCCCCTCCAAAACTCATGTTGAAATTTAATTGCCATTGCAACCATATTAAGGGGTGGGATGGTTAAGAGGTGATTAGGCCATGAGACAGCTCTGGCCTATGAATGGATTAATGTCATGATCACAGGAATGGGTTTGTTATTTTGGGAATGGGTTGTTACAAAAGCCAGTTTGACTCCTCTCTTCCTCTCTCGTGCTCTCTTGCCCTTCTACTTTCTGCCACAAGATGACACAGCAAGAAGGCCCTTTCCAGATGCAAGACCCTCAACCTTGTATTTCCCAGGCTCCAGGGCTGTAAGAAATAAATTTTTTTTTTTTATAAATTACCCATTGGGTGGTGTTCTTTTATAACAACAACAAAAAAAAATGGACTATTGGCTGGGCACGGTGGCTCAAGCCTGTAATTGCAGCACTTTGGGAGGCCGAGGCAAGTGGAGCACCTGACGTCAGGAGTTCAAGACCAGCCTGGCCAGTATGGCAAAACCCCATCTCTACTAAAAATACAAAATTAGCCAGGTGTGGTGGTGGGCACCTGTAATCCCAGCTACTCAGGAGGCTGAGGCAGGAGAATTGCTTAAACCCGGGAGGCAGAGGTTGCAAGTGTGCCAAGACCACACCATTGCACTCCAGCCTGGGCAACAAGAGCAAAACTCTGTCTCAAAAAAAAAAATGTGATGGACTAACACAGATGGTAATTTTTATGTGATGTGTTTTTCACCAAAATAAAATACATTTTCAAAGCAAATCAAAAAACAAGTGAAACAGAGAAAGGGAAGAGAGACTAGTTTTATCCTGCTCCTATACCACTGAGTAGCCACACATCTTCTCAGGGAGCTCTAAGTGGACAATGTACCTCTATTTTTGGCAGTATAACTCCAACAAAACTCTGTACAGTAAAGCTGAAGCATTCAGCAGGTTAAGAAAGACTGGCCAGAGCTGAAAAAGAGCACAAAGTATAATCATTGAAACTGGTAATGTACATAAATAGCTGGACCAGTTTTTCTCTTGTCCAAAAGTCCCATTCTATTTGAAAGCAATTTTCTTCCACTTCAAACTCTCTCATTATATACCATTTCATTCAAAATGTTAATTCTCCCTCCTCTTGTAATTTAACCATCCGCTAATCATTTCTGGGATGGAAACACATATTCCTAAGTGAAACTCTTTTGAAGAGCTGAATTAAGCAGACAGTGGGTTTGTTTCTGTAATTTCTTGTCTAATGATTAATAGAATTGCCAACAAAGAACTTTTTCAAAGTCTTAAAAACTATCCATGACGATGTTTTTGTGCAAATTAAACTTTTTTTGGCCAGATGGAGATTTATGTCTTAGTAACTAAAGTGAAAAAAGACCCAAATAATACAAATATGTTGCCCACAAATACTGTTTGCAAAAATGACTTAATAGTCTATTAAAAATGCAGCACAACTCTCTTTGCAAGCAAAAGAGAAACTATGGAGATAATGGGTGCTAGCCTTGGGTCTTCTGGTTACTACCTAAATGACCTCGGTGATATGGTTCTGTGTCCCCACCCAAATTTCACCTTGAATTGTAATAATCCCCACGTGTCAGGGGAAGGATCCAGTAGAAAGTAATTGAATCTATGCTGCTCTCATGATAGTGAATAAGTCTCACGAGATCTGATGGTTTTATAAAGGGAAGTTCCACTGCACATGCCCTCTTGCCTGCCACCATGTAAGACGTGCCTTTCTCCTCCTTCACCTTCTGCCTTCATTGTGAGTCCTCCACAGCCATGTGGAACTGTAAGTCCATTAAACCTCTTTTTCTTCATAAATTACCCAGTCTTGGGTATGTCTTTATTAGCAGCCTGAGAAGGGTCTAATACACTTGGGAAGAAAGGAAGCAATCTTGGGTCAAAGTCTGCATCTTCCAGCCAACATGAGTTCACTTATAACACAAATGATAGAAATTGGATCAAGAAACAAAAAGAAAATAATAGCAAAGTTGTTTTATTTGGATTTTTGAATAATAATGTAATGTCCTTTGCAGCAACATGGATGGAGCTGAAGGCCATTACCTAAGTTAAATAACACAGAAACAGAAAATCAAATACCGCATGTTCTCACTTATAAGTGGAAGCTAAACAATGGATACGCATGGACATAAAGATATAAATAATAGACACTGGGGACTCCAAAAGCGGGGAAGTTCAGGGAGGGGAAGGGTTGAAAAATTACCTGTTGGTTACAATGTTCACTATTTGGGTGATGGATATACTGGAAGCCCAAACTTCACCTTATGCAATAGATCCATATAAGAAACCTATACGTGTACCCCTTAAATCTAAAATTTTTTAAAAGATTTATTTGAAAAAGAGAATATCAATGTGAAGGGACATTGAAGTCCAATATTTTCTCTGGCTGATTTTCTCTGACATTGCTGCTGTCTATCCTTCCCTATAGCTCAAGGGGCTATCTAATCAGAGTAATTTATAGGCTTCTTAGCAAAAACAACCCTCTTAAAGATGTCAGCAGAGAGCAAGACCAGCTAAGACTTTCCAGTGTTTGAAGTTGATAAACCAGCAATTGGCTTCAAATTATATCTCATTTATAAATTTAAAATAGAAGTACATGTGGTCAACTGTTCTCACTGAATCCAATGTCATCCTTTTATCACCCTTGAGAAGAAACTTTAAAGATTTTTTATCCGCCTGTTCTCACAAAATAAAAACTTCCCCAGCCTGTCAAATGCATGATGTGGTAAATTACATGGAAGGTCCAATTCTCCATCCCTCCCAGGATCCACACCCTTTGCCATGTAATTTTGTAGCTCTCTCACTGCGTGGCTCAGCCAGCTGCAGGGCCGGCCCCACAATTTGTGGGGCCCAGTGCAAAATGAAAATGCAGAAATGAGTGCCATTATAACTACTAAAATACAAAGCTTCTTTCTTTCCTCCACAGTCACTCTTTCTGTACTTGTCATGGTGTTTTTAATTTGCTATTTCATGTCATTCTAAGTAAAGAAAAATTTAAATTATTAGCATGGATTTTACAGTTCATCTTTATATTTTGCAATAAGTAACACCTGAGGCTGAGAAACCGGTGCAAAAATAAATATGCTACTGTCTCCCTGCGCTAAGGATTCCTAGAGTAGGGAGACAGTATCTTTTTTTTTTTATTTGAATCTCCAGTGCTAGGCATGATGCCTGTTACATAGCAGGCAATAAATAATATATTTAAGGGCGAAAGGGAAGGCGGGAAGAAAAAATGAGTTTTAAAATTCAGGTTTGCCTGTGAGATGTTGGAGAAATTGGCACATTCATACATTGCTGGTGAGAATGTAAAATAGTGCAGCTACTATGGAAACGCTTTGGCAGGTTCTCAAAAAGTTAAACAGAGTTACCATATAACCCAGCAATTCCACTCCTAGGTGTATACCCAAGACCATTGAAAGCATACGTTCATACAACACCTTATACGTGAATGTTCATAACAGCATTATTCATAATAGGCAAAAAATTAGCTAGGCGAGGTAGCTCACGCCTGTAATCCCAGCTACTCGGGAGGCTGAAGTGGGTGGATCACTTGGGGTCAGGAGTTGGAGACCAGCCTGGCCAACATGGGGAAACCCTGTCTCTACTAAAAATACAAAAAAAAAAAAAAAAAAATAGCCAGGTGTGGTGGCAGGCTCCTGTAATTCCAGCTACTTGGGAGGCTAAGGCATGAAAATCGCTTGCAACCGGGAGGTGGAGGTTGCAGTGAGCTGAGATCACGCCACTGCACTCCAGCCTGGGCAACAGAGCAATACTCTGTCTCAAAAAAAAAAAAAAAGACCCAGAAATTTATTCTCTCTCAGTCTGGAGACCAGAAGTCCAGAATCAAGGTGTCAGCAGAGTTGGTTCCCTTTGAAGGCCTCTGCGGGAAACCTGATCAGTACTCCAGCTATGGCTCAAAAAATACAGTGCACAGAACTCAATGCAAAACCACTGCATGGCTTCATAGCCACGTAGCTTCAGTGAAAAACCCTTGATTTTCCTTGGCTTGTAGCGGCATATGTCTCTTTTTCTCTGTGTCTTTCCCTTTTCTGTCTCTTAAAAAGACACTGTCATCGGATTTATAGCCCACCCTAAATCCAGAATAATCTCAGCCTGAGGTCCTTAATTATATCTGCAAAGGCCATATTTTCAAATAAGGCCACATTCATAGGTACTAGAGTCAGGACCTGGACATACGTTTTCGGGTGAGCACAATTCAACAGCACTACAGGTGTCATTATTAGACTAAGCTTCTAGAGATGAGGATCTTGACAAGTGCCTAGTACGATGCCTTCAACATAGAAAGTGCTCTGTGTGCTTGCTGAGTTAATGGGTGGATAGATTGATGTGGCTGTCCAGATAATGGGTATCATCTAACCTCTTCCACTCACACCTAATGCAGCCAGAATTGGGAAGCATGCATTGGAGATTCCTGTGCCCTGTGGACACTTGATCATGATTCCAGGTGTGACTCAAAAAATTCAGTGCACAGAACTCGATGAAAAAACACTGCATGGCTTCACAGCCATGTAGCTTCAATGAAAAACTGGATTTAGGGTGGGCTATAAATCTTCTGACAGCATCCTTATAAGAAACTTTTCAATGGTGTTGGTGTGGGGGAAAAAAAACTTCTCTCAAATCGTTGCAAACATATCCCAGATAAATGTGCTCTGGCCTTCAGAGGTTAAGGTAAGCTTGGCGGAAACCCCAGGTGTCACAGACAATGAGGCTCCACAGCCCTCCCTACAATTTCTGCAAATCCTGGCCCCAAATCCTGGCCCCAATTCATGGCCCTAGTTTGTTGTCTCTGCATGTGTTCTTGATTCCTTCTCCTGCCAAAGGTCAGACCCTTTCCCAGTTGCTGCACAAGATCACCAACTACCCCCCACTCCCACAAGCACTTTGTGAGTTTATAACTTTTCTGAAGATTTAGGGGTTACATAGTGTACCCCATATTCCTCAGCCCAATTTCTTACTCCATTTTCTCCATTTTACTTTTTTCTCTCCCTCTCTGTTTCAATACACAAATTCCTTTCCTTGTTTCATGCCAAGCAGTTCTGTTCATACTAAGGCCCCTTGCCATCTCAGCTTCTACTCTAAATGGTGTTTTGTTTTTTGTAATGTGAGGCAGGAAGGCGAGAGAGAGAGAGAGAGAGAGAGAGAGAGAGAGAGAGGAAAGGAGGGAGGGAAGCCTAGAGGGAGGCAGCAAAAGAAGGAGAGAGAACTGAAACCTAAGAATTTTCAAAATATTATTATTTTCCTTCTCTCTATAACTATTAATAGGTTAAAGTTAGAAGTTCTTTGAGTAGGGAGAGAAATTTCAACAGCCTTTGGTCCACTTGCTGCAGACACCCCTCAAGTCCTTGGCCTTCTTAGCAGAGTGAAGCAATCCTCTTCTCAAGTTAACATTGAATTATAATTGCAACCATCATGTTGATTAAACCGCCCTTTTTGTCATTGTCTTTTCTTGGTATAACTCCTTTGGCTCCATTCACATGCTATAGACCGTGTATGAATCACAGAGAGTCTGTGGTTTTTAACTGTGGCCAAACCATAGGCAGCTTTTTGTTTATTCCCAGAATCAGTTCCAAAACAGCTGTTAAATGTTCATCCTTGGTTCTGTCCTCTTATTTCAGGGAATTGTAACAGCAGTATCTTCTGCTTTTAATTCTTCCAAAGAAAGAAAAAAAAAAAAAACTCCCTAAGTTGGTGTGCTGTGTGTAGGTGCTAGTTAATGTCTCATTTCCTCTCATTTCCTTAATCAGGAAATTTCATAGTTCAGCAGCGGCAGGGTTCCCATTACTATGGTTCTGACCTAAGCCAAGCTGTGTGAAACAGTCGACCATGAAAACAGCTGGCTTTGCAAGCCACTGAGTGTTCCAAACTGAGACAGATCAGGAGCTGCCATTCCATACAGCGGTAAGGAAAGCAAGGATATTTTTCATAGTGATGGTTCCATCTCCGGTAGAATCGATCTGCTGAAAAGTAATATATTAGGTCACCCACCAACTGAGTAGTTTGGACATGAATCGGCTGGTAAGTTTTAAGGAGATTTCCTTGTGAAAAACTGGCATTGAATAATGGACACATTTAATACATTGTGGTATGAAAAAGCACTCAGAAAATCAAGACAAATTGTCTTTTTTTGGTTCAAGGCATTACTTAGTTTAGAATTACTACTTGAAGGCCAACAGCTTACCAAAATGGCCATTTTTAAATGACATGAGCTATGTTTACATTGCTTTGTACCAATGGTTTTCACACACCATAGTTATATGTTGGAATAATCTGAGGAGAGCTTTGGAAAAAAAAATACTGGTAACTGAACCCTACTCCAAATATTTCAATTCACTGGTGGGGGATGAAGTCTGGGCAATGGTATTTTATAAATGCCCTCAAGAGATTCCAGCCAGGCACAGTGGCTCATGGCTGTAATCCCAGCACTTTGGGAGGCCAAGGTGTGCAGATCACCTGAGGTCAGGAGTTTGAGACCAGCCTGGCCAACACAGTGAAACCCCATCTCTACTAAAAATATAAAAATTAGCCAAGCATGGTGACACGTGCCTGTAGTCCCAGCTAACTTGGGAAGCTGAGGCAGGAGAATCACTTGAACCCAGGAGGCAGAGGTTGCACTGAACTGAGATCATGCCACTGCACTCCAGCTTGGGCGACAGAGTGAGACTCCATCTTAAAAAAAAAAAAGAGAGAGAGAGATTTTAATGTACAGCCAGGATTAGAGCCACTGCTTTAAGAAAATCACAACCACAGACAACTTTTGAGACCAACACGACGTGTATGGGGTATGCACACTGAAGTTAAGTCAATTAATTTTCTATTTGCCTGTCTTTTAAGTAGAATTTGTTCTCCTTTGATCAGAGATAATGAACCCATGACAAATAATCTTTGGCAAGCCTCAAACTCACTTCTTCACACTCAGCCTCCCTTCCCCCTCCCTCTCTGCCCAGGGAGATGCACGTGTAATTTTCAGCCCATACAATCTCGTAGAGACCAAACTAAAAAACTTCCAACATTGCTGCTTGAAGCTATGAAAGCATACCCATGAGGTGATCCTCCCACACTAGGAGGATTATGTGTGAAATAATGCTTTTGGCTCAGAGAAGTTTGTTATTACCCACCTTCAGAAGCCTGTTTCTGTCAATTCAGCAGACTCATTCTCCATCCAGCTTTGTTCCCTTACTAGTGAGGAGTTGTGATCCCTTGGAGGAGGAGAAGCGTTCTGGTTTTGGGTGTTTTCATCCCTTTTGCACTGGTTTCTTCCCATCTTTGTGGATTTATTTACCTGTGGTCTTTGTAGTTGGTGACTTTTGGATGGGGTCTCTGAGTGGACATCCTTTTTGTTGATGATGAAGTTATTTCTTTCTGTTGTTTAGTTTTCCCTCTAACAGTCTGGCCCCTCTGCTGTAGGACTGCTGAGGTCCACTCCAGACCCTGCTTGCCTGGGGATCACCTGCAGCGGCTACAGAACAGTAAGGGTTGCTGCCAGTTTCTTCTGTTATTTTCGTCCCAGAAGAATACCCACCAGATGTCAGCCTGAGCTCTCCTTTATGAGGTGACTCTTTGGATATACGGGGATCAGGGAGCTGCTTGAGGAGACAGTCTGTCCCTTATAGGAGCTCAAGTACTGAGCTGTGAGCTCCACTGTTCTGTTCACAGCTGCTGGGCAGGTATGTTTAAGTCTGCTGCAGCAGAACTCATAACAGCCTTTTTTTCCCAGGTGCTGTCCTGGGAAGATGGGGCTTTATTTATAAGTTCCTGATGTGCTGCTACCTTTTTCAGAGCTGCCCTGCCCAGTAAGGAGGTAGCCTAGTCACAGTCTGCCAGCAGAGGCATTGCTGAGCTGCTGTGGGCTATGCGCAGCTGCTGTGTGAACTTCATTGTGGTTTTGTTTATAGAGGTATAGTTAGAACTGCCTCAGTAATGACAGTCTGCCTCAGTAATGGCGGACTGCCTCTGTAATGGCAGATTGCCTCAGTAATGGCAGACTTCCTTGGTAATGGCGGACTGCCTCAGTAGTGTCAGACTGCATTGGTAACGGCAGACACCCTTCCCCCAACAGAGCTGGACCATCCCAGGTCCAGCTGTGCTTGCTTCGAAACCCTCAATCCAGAGTGTTTCAGATTGCTGGGCTTTGTAGGGGTGGGACCTGCCGAGCCAGATCACCTGGCTCCCTGTTTCAGCCCCTGTTTTCAGTTGAATGGGTGGCTCTGTCTCCCAGGCGTTCCAGGTGCCAGTTGAAATGCCTGCACAGATTTGTGTGAGTTTTTGTGCAGAGACCCACTGTACCGGCTGAAACAGCCATGCTGGAAACTTGTGGTACTTTTCAGCCTAGGAATCTCCTGGTCTGTGGGCAGTAATAACTCGTTTGGAAATGCAGTGATCACTCACCCTCTGCATTGTTCTTGCTGGGAACTGCACTCCAGAGCTGTTCCTAGTTGGCCATCTTGGATCCAGTCCCCCCAAAAATTAATTAGCTGGGTGTGGTGACATTCGCCTATAGTTCCAGCTACTTAGGAGTCTGTTGTGGGAAGATCACTCGAGTCTGGGAGGTTGAGGCTGCAGCAAGCTATGATTGCACCACTGCACTCCAGCCTGGGCAGGAAGTGGAGACTCTGTTTCAAAAAAAGAAAGAAAAGAAAAGAATGAGCATATAATTATGAAAGTTTGGATTATTTTAAATTGTTGCCTTTGAGTCCTTTCCCTAATCAAATGACTTAGCCACCAAGGGATTCTTTTGTTATGTGATCGATATTCATTGCTAATAAAGCAAGTTCAAATGGTGATATATTTCTGATTTAAGGTTGCAGATTGTTTCTCCATCCTTATGCTCAGCGGTATGAAGCATTATCTTCCAACATTGCTGCTTGAAGCTATGAAAACATACTCATCAATATCTTTGAATTAAAAAATAAGTGGTTGAATTTGGGTTTAAAATTTCAAGATCTTATGTAATGATGCCATGCAAGATAGAACTATAGGCATTTTTAAGAAAAAAAAAAAAAAAAAAAAAACTAGAAAAAAATCATTATGGTATGTTGGTTAATATTCTTTGCAGCCTAACGGTTCAAACCCTGTGATATGGGTTGGCTGTGTCCCCACCCAAATCTCATCTTGAATTGTAGCTCCCCTTGTATTATGGGAGGGACCTGGTGGGAGGTAACTGAATCATGGGGGTAGGTTTTTCCTGTGCTGTTGTTGTGATAGTGAATAAGTCTCACGAGATCTGATGGTTTTATAAAGGGCAGTTCCCCTGCACATTCTCTCACTTGCTTCCATGTAAGACATGCCTTTGCCCCTCTTTCACCTTCCACCATGATTGTGAGGCCTCCTCAGCCGTGTGGAACTGTGAGTCCATTAAACCTCTTTTTCTTTATAAATTACCCAGTCTTGGATATGTCTTTACTAATAGCATGAGAACAGACAAATATACCCCAGTTTCTGTCTCTTACTTAGCTATGTGATCTTCAACAAAATATTTAACTTCTTATCATAGAAAAAAAAATTTAGAAGTTAACATTCCTAGTTAAATTAGGAAAGAGAATAGTGCTTGCCTGTGAGGAGTTGGGTGGACGATAGAGTCTATCTGTTAGGAATTGTGTTTGATCATGAGCAACAGAATCCCTGAATAAATAGTGGCTTCCTCACACCAGAGAATGATTTTTTTCTCACTGATCAGGAAGCCCAGATGTAGGTAGTCACTGGCCTTGGAGAAGGGGCTCAAAGATTTCAGAGCTGGGGTCTTTGCAGTTCCATGACCTTTCTCTCATGATCCCAACATAGCTGCTGCAGCCTCAGCCATCATGTCTATATTTCTGGCAGGGAAAAGGGAGGAATGATGACTGAATCAAGAAAGCAAAAGCTTGCCTAGATGCTTAAGGCAGGGTAGGCTAAGTGCTATAACAAAAAAGCCCTACTCATCAGTGGATTAACACAATAGAAGTTTATTTCTCACTCTTGCCAAGGCCAATTGATAGCAGGGAGTGGGAGTTATGGGGAGAGGATGGGATGCAACTCTGCTCGGTGTGGTCCTATAGGGACCAATTTAGAAGATGTGGTTTCCAGGGTCATAATAGGCATAAACGTGCCGCCAGCAGATGGGGGAAGAAAGGGAGCATGGGGAATTGGGTAGGAAGGTTTATGGATCAAGCCTAAAATCAAGGCATTTTTTTGCCCACATTTCACGAACCAGAATTCAGTCACATGGGTCCACATAGTTTCAAAGAGAGCCAGAAACTATAGTCCCCGAACAGTTAATTCTTCCCAGCAACATCTCTATGCCATGGAAAGGGAACGTGAATCTTCACGGGGTACTGCTTACTATCTCTGCCACACTGGAAATTCATTGCAACTTCCACAAAAATTATATTGCCTAAAACTATGACACTTGATCAGCCCTGCCTGCAATAATGGCTGGGAAATGTAATTTTCAGCTGGTATCACTGAAACTTTGGGTAGCTTGGATTTCTCTTAGTAAGGAAGAAAAGAAAGATGTGTAGGCAACTAGCAGTGTTTGCCACATGAAAAAGGTACTTAGCACAGTGCCCAGCACTTAGTAAATACTCAGTAAATGCTAGCTACTTTCATTGTTGTGATCTCTTTCTTGGGAAAAGATATATTCTCTTACCCATCTGTCTCTCCCACTGTGAGTTACTTTCTTGGCATTCTGGTTTGTTGAGCACTAAACCTGGAATCAGAAGACCTGGATTTGAATCCTGGCTTGGCCCTTTAATATCTTCTCTGGGCCTTAGCTTTTTTTTTTTTTTTTTTTTCCTTTTTTTTTTTTTTTGAGACGGAATTTTGCTCTTGTTACCCAGGCTGGAGTGCAATGGCACGATCTAGGCTCACCGCAACCTCCGCCTCCTGGGTTCAGGAAATTCTCCTGCCTCAGCCTCCTGAGTAGCTGGGATTACAGGGACGCGCCACCATGCCCAGCTGATTTTTTGTATTTTTAGTAGAGATGGGGTTTCACCATGTTGACCAGGATGGTCTCGATCTCTTGACCTCGTGATCCACCCGCCTCGGCCTCCCAAAGTGCTGGGATTACAGGCTTGAGCCACCGCGCCCGGCCTCCTTTTTTTTTTAAGTAGAGACGAGGTTTCACCATGGTGGCCAGGCTGATCTCAAACTCCTGACCTCAAGTGATCCACCCACCTCAGCCTCCCAAAGTACTGGGATTACAGGCATGAGCCATTGTGCCCAGCCAAGGCTTTAGTTTAATTGAAAAACGAGAGAATTAAACCTGCCTCACAAGTGTGATATGTGAATTAACTGAGACGATGTGCTTGACTGAGCCAAAAGCATTATTTCACACGTAATGCAGACACAATATTAAAACTGAGTCTCTAGTGGAAGCAATCCAAATGCCCATTGTATGAGTCTCCTAGGGCTATGTATTAATCCATTCTCACATTGCTATAAAGAACTACCTGAAACTGGGCAAGTTATAAAGAAAAGAGACTTAATGGACTCACAGTTCTACAAGCTGTACAGGAAACATGGCTGGGGAGGCCTCAGGAAACTTTCAATAATGGTAGAAGGCAAAGGGGAAGCAGGCATATTTTACATGTCTAGGGGAAGAGGAAGAGAGAGCAGGGGGAGTTGCTACACACTTTTAAACAACCAGATCTCATAAGAACTCACTACTACCAAGAGAACAGCAAGGAAGAAATCTGCCACCATGATCCAATCACTTCCCACCCTGCCCCTCTTCCAATACTCGGAATTACAATTCAACATGAGATTTGGGCAGGGACATAAATCCAAAGCATATCAGGCAGCCATAACAAAATTCCACAAACTGGGTGACTTAACACACAGATTTATCCTTTCATAATTCTGAAGATTTGAAGTTCAAAATCAAAGGGTGGCATGGCCATGCTATCTCTGAAGGCTTGAGGGGAGAAGCTTCCCTGCCTCTTTCAATTTCTGGTGGTGACTGGCAAGCCTTGGACTTCCGTGTCCTGCAATTGCATAACTCCAACCTCTGCCTCTGTCATCCCGTGGCATTTTCCCTGTATATTTCTGTTTCTCTTCTCTTCTTATGAAGACACTATAGTCATATTGGGTTCTCATTATATCTACAACAACCCTATTTCCAAATAAGGTCACATTCTGAGGTGCTGGGGGTTTGGACTTCAAGATAGCTTTCTTTGGAAGCTGTCACAATTCAACCCATAACATTCATCAAACGATGAACAGAAAAATAAAATTTGGGATAGCCACATAATGGAATATTATTTGGCCATTAACAAAGAATGAAGTACTACAACATAGATTAACCTTGAAAACATAAAGATGTCAGACACAAAAGGACAAATATTATATGATTCCATATTAAATGTCCAGAATAGGCAAATTTTTTTTTTTTTGAGACAGAGTCAGGCTCTGTGGCCCAGGCTGGAGTGTAGTGGCATGATCTTGGCTCACTGCAACCTCCATCTCCCAGGTTCAAGCAATTCTCCTACTTCAGCCTCCCAAGTAGCCAGGACTATAGGCATGCACCACCATGCCTGGCTAACTTTTGTGGTTTTTTAGTAGATACAGGGTTTCACCATGTTAGCCAGGCTGGTCTTGAACTCCTGACCTCAGGTGATCCACCCACCTTGGACTCCCAAAGTGCTGGATTACAGGCATGAGCCATCCCACCTGGCCCAGAATAGTCAAATCTATAGAGACAGAACATTGCACATTAGTGGTTGCCAGGGGCTGGGGGAGGTGAGACTGGGGAGTGACTGCCAAAACGTACAGGTTCCTTTTCATGGGGGACAAAAATGTTCTAAAATTGCCTGTGGTGATGGTTGCACAAGTCTGTGACTATACTAAAAATTATTGAATTGTACATCTTAAATGGGTAAGTTATATGATATGTGAATTATATCTCAATAAAGTTGTGATAAAATGCAAAAGAAAACTGAATCTCTCATCAGCTAGCAGAAATCAGCTTTCTAGAGTTGCATCAGCAAATTCTGAAACTGTAAAACAGAAGGTCAGAATCTGGACACATCACTGTCCCCATCTCCATGTGAGCATTCCACAAGGTCCTGCCCAGAAAAGCCACATGATGTCTACTTTTAATGCCTCTTAACTGTGGTCCATCCAGCAAACATTAGTGTGTCAAGTACCAGATTAAAATAAATAGCACATGGTTTCTGACCCCAGAGAATCCACCATCAAGTGCCACAAGGTGTTACTTCTCTAAGGGTGAGGACAGAATATAGTAATAATCACATCCTTATACTATAAGACAAATGAAGAATTTAGAGGCAACTGAGGAATATTCTTCAGCCTTAAAAAGGAAGGAAATTCTGACATATACTACAACATGGATGAACCTTGAGGACATTCTACTATGCCAGACACAAAAAGACAAATGCTGTATGATTCCACTTACATGAGGTATCTAGAGTAGTTAATTAACACAGAAAACAAAATGGTAGCCAGGTACACTGGCTCATGCCTGTAATCCTAGCACTTTGGGAGGCCAAGGTGGGTGGATCTCTTGAGCCCAGAAGTTTCACAACATAGCAAAACCCCATCTCTACAAAAATACAAAAAATTAGCTGGGCGTAGTGGTGCACACCTGTAGTCCCAGCTACTCAGGAGGCTGAGGTGGGAGGATCACCTCATCCCAGGAGGTCAAGGCTGCAGTGAGCCAAGATCATGCCACTACACTCCAGCCTGGGTGAAAGAGCGACACCCTGTCTCAAAAAGAAAGAAAACAGAATGGTGGTTGCCAGAGGCTGGGGGAATGGGGAGTTATCGTTTAATGTATACAGAGTTTCAGTTTCTAAGATAAAATGAGTTACGGAGGTGGATGGTGGTGACGTAGCACATTATTATTAATGTATTTAATGGCACTGAACTGTACACTTAAAAATGGTTAAGAGGGTAAATTTTCTTCTTTTTCTTTTCTTTTTTTTTTTTTTTGGTTTTTGTTTTTTGAGACAGAGTCTTGTTCTGTCACCCAGGCTGGAGTCCAGTGGCACAATCTTGGCTCACTGCAACTCTGCCTCCAGGGTTCAAGCAATTTTCATGCCTCAGCCCCCTGAGTAGCGGAGACTACAAGCACATGCCACCACACCCAGCTAATTTTTGTATTTTTAGTAGAAACGGGGTTTCACCATGTTGGCCAGGCTGGTCTCAAACTCGTGACCTCAAGTGATCCGCCCACCTTGGCCTCCCAAAGTGCTGGGATTACAGGCATAAGCCACCGTGCCTGGCTGTGAATTTTATGTTATGTGTGTTTTACCACAATTTTTTAATTGAGGGGAAAAAGCAACTGGGATTTTGGTCATTCTCCAAGATAGCAGGGACCAGGCTTTTTCATATTTTCTAATGCACACTTTCTTCAATACATATAGTGGATTTAATTGAATCCGCAAAACTTCTGAACAAGGAAAACTACTTTACTTCCAAAACATAAAAATGAAGCTTTCATCAAATGATTTATTTCCCAAGAAACTGCTTTGAAATAATACCTTGATGCAAAGCTAAAGTTTTGCCTTTCTCTAACTTTACTGCCAACTCTAGGATTCCAAGGTACGTGTTTGAAGTTATACCAACTAACTTTCTTTTTTGCAGGGGAAGCATCTCTTTTTTGAAGGGGGCAATTTTTTCTGCTTGTTTTATATTGCAGCAAAATACATATAAAGTAACATTTATCATTTTAATCACTCATAAGTATGTGATTCAGTGGAATTAAATACATTCACAATGTTGTGTTACCATCATCACTATTTATACTCAAAACTTTTCCATCATCCCCAATAAAAACTCTGTATCCATTAAAAAACAATAATTCCTCCTTCCCCCTCCTCCAAGCCCCTAGTAACCTCTATTCTACTTTCTGTCTATGAATTTGCCTGTCCTGGGCACCTCATAGAAGTGGAATCATGCTATGTTTGTCCACTGTGTCTGGCTTATTTCACTAAGCAGAACATTTTCCAGGTTCATCCATGTTGTAGCATGTATGAGACTTTCCTTCCTTTTTAAGACTGAATGATACTCTATTGTAGGATATGCTACATTTTATTTGCCCATTCATCAGTGGATAGACACAACAAAAGGCTGTGTCCATCTTTTGACTATTGTGAATAATGCTGCTATGAACATTGGGGTACGAATAGCTGTTTGAGTCCCTGCTTTCAATTCTTTTGAACTAAAAATACCTAGGAGCAGAATTGCTGGGTCATATGATAGTTGTGTTCAATCTTTCGAAGAACTGCCAAACTATTTCCAGCCGCAGCTGCACCATTTTACAGTCCCACCAACCATGCATGAGGGTTTCCATTTCTCCACATCCTTACCAACACTTGTTATTTTCATTTTTTTTTTCCTTAAAAATCCTAGTAGATGAGAAGTGGCATCTCACCGTGGTTTAGGAGAAAGCAATTTCTAGACTGATCAATTAAGAAGATGCTATGTATTTCGTGTGTCTTGGTTTCAACCAAGTGTTTGACATTCTTTTGGACAGGAGGGAGACATGTAATTGAATGATAGTAGAAATAAGTGATCGCTTAGTTGATTAAAAAACTATTTCCATACCAGGAGTGAGATCAAAAGTGGTATGCCCTCAGTTGACCCTAACCTATTCAACACTTTTATTAATTCTTTATCAACAGTGTGGATAAAGATATAGAAGGCATGCATATGAAATCTGTAAAGCTAAAATCCTAGAGGAACAACTGCCAAAAGTAGTAAAAACCTCCCTGAACTGGGCAACAGATCAAAAGAATTTGATAAAATCTACCGGAAAGAAATGGAAAGTCCCAACTGAGGTCCAAAAGACAGTGTCTCCCAAAATGTCATGTCCACCCATGTGTTAGTCTGTTCTCACACTGCTAATAAAGTCATACCCCAAGACTGAGTAATTTGTAAAGGAAAGAGGTTTAATGGACTCACTGTTTAGCATGGTTTGGGAAGCCTCAGAAAACTTACAATCATGGCAGAAGGTGAAGCGAACACGTCCTCCTTCACATGGCAGCAAGAAGAAAAATGAGTGCCCAGTGAAGGGGGAAGCCCCTTATAAAACCATCAGATCTCATGAGAACTCACTATCATGAGGACAGGATGGAGGAGCCCTCCCTGTCTCTGCATGATTCAATTATCTCCACTTGGTCCCTCCCACAACACATAGGGATTCTGGAAAGTACAATTCAGGATGAGATTTGGGTGGGGACACAGCCAAACCATATCAACCCAGAAACTTAGACCTTATTTGGAAATAGTTTTTGCAGATGAAGTCAGTTAAAATGAGGTGATACTAGGTTGGGGAGGTGTGGCACTAAATCCAATATGACTGTTACCTTACAAGTAGAGAAGACACAGACACAGAGGGATGCTGACTGTGTGAAGATGGAAGCAGACATTAGAGTGATACAACTGAACACTGAGGAATCCTGAGAATTGCTGGCAACCACCAGAAGCTAGAAAGAAGCAAAGAAGAAATCTTCTCTGGAACCTTTGGCCCTGCCAACATCATTTCAAACCTCTATGTGCCTTGCTCAAAAGACTCTTTCTCTGGTCTGTCTCCCTTTCCTCTACCTCCACCTTTCAAGAAAGAATACTTCTGGCTGGGTACAGTGCTCATGCCTGTAATTCCAGCACTTTGGGAAACCGATGGGGGAGGATCACTTGAGCCCAGGAGTTAGAGACCAGCCTGGGCAACATGGCAAAACTCCGCCTCTACCAGAAAATACAAAAAAAAAAAAAAAGAAGAAGAAGAAGGAATACTTCTTTTTGAGGTGACCCTTTCCTGACCGCTGTCAGCCCCCAAATCAGCAGGCTATTTCTTCTGTTTCCAGCTGCCCTAGGCTTAAATACTGACATGTGTTATATTAACGGAAGAAAATGGAACTGAAAGAAAGTTTGCCTAATTTGTAAAATAAAAATGAGTTTCGATCCCGGTGGCTTATGTATTATTCTTGTGAGAACTGGGTTTACATCGATCATCTTTTCCATGGCAGTCAAGTGTGGAATATGGCGAAGTTAGAAATGTAATTGTGTAGACATAAAAAATTGCATCTCGATAACCATCATCGGGACACTTTTCTCAAGATAGCTATCTCAGTGTCCTTCAGAGCAATAACAATATCAATTGAGAATGTAACAGAAGCATCTTAAATGTTATGCCTCGTTTACTTCTGGTGAGCCTAGTGTGCTTCAGAGCTATTGCTCATGACATAAGGTTCTGTCAGAGAGGCTGGCAACGCTTCAAGACCATTAAAAGAAAATGCCAGCCATTCGTGCTGTTCAAATATTCTTCAACTTCTAATTTAAGGCACCCACACCTAAGAATGTAATTGTGTTATTCTGATAGCTGGAATCTATCTAAGCCAAATGCCTGGGAATTATGGACTATTGGGGCTACAGGAGTCCCGAAGACAAATGAGGTGGATAAAACATGTTATTTTGCACTGGCACGTTCAACATTTGCGCTCTCTTATCGTTTCTGTGTTAAAATGTATTCAAAGACGAAAGTACCTGAAGTGTCTTTCCTCAGCTGAATTGAAGAAGGAGGTTGGGGAAATGCATAAACTGCCTCAGGATCTAAACTTAGAAATATGAAAGATAAAGACTCACACACCTGTACTCAGAATTCTTTTGCACACTGTATTCTTCTTAGGAGTTGTCCTTTTTTCTTTTTTTGAGATGGAGTCTCGCTCTTGTTGCCCAGGCTGCAGTGCAGTGCTGCAACCTCTGCCTCCCAGGTTCAAGCGATTCTCCTGCCTCAGCTTCCCTAGTAGCTGGGATTACAGGCATGTGCCACCATGCCCGGCTAATTTTGTATTTTTTGTAGAGACGAGGTTTCACCATGTTGGTCAGGCTGGTCTCGAACTCCTGACCTCAGGTGATCCACCCACCTTGGCCTCCTGATTGTTCATTTTTGATTCAGAAAGTTGTCATCTCAATAAAGTAGGTCCCTCATACCTCTCCATTCTCTCCCTGAAGAGCAAGTGAGACCATGGTTTGAGAAACGCAAGTCGGATTAGAAAAGAGCAATTTTAAAAGCAAATGCTGTGAAAGGTGAAGCTTCCCCTTCACATGGGTAAATTATTTCTGTTTAATGCCTGCCTTGGGAGGGGTACACTTTAGGCTCAGGGACCCCATTGGCACATCAGGGCTTTGACTGGGACACAGTGCCAATTCAAACTGTCATACAGTACGGGGAGGGAAAAAAGCCCAAATCAGTTTCTATTCTTTAGTAGAAAGCAATACTGTAGTTTAAATTAGCAAGGCGCTGCTGAACCACTATTTAAAATGCGTTTGCACTGACATCCCAAGAAAGGATTTTTTTTTCTTGTTTAATTGCACTGTCAGTGTGGAACGCTTTCACTTAAAACCATTCTGAGGTAGACCTTTTAATAGAAAGTGACAATTTAAATTGCCATGATAGCAGCGTAAATGGTGCTTAAAGTCATTACTAAACTGATGTCACAGTTGGCTCCAGACCAGTTTGTTAAAGCTGAAGAAAAGGTGTTGGGGGAAGGGAAGAAAGTAACTAAATGGTGAATCATTAATTCCTTTTATATTCATTGTAATAACATTAGCTGTGATGAAGTCATCTGGCTCCCAATGGATGTAATATACATTTCTATTGAATTCTACATTATTCCATTCTAATGTCACCCTGATTAGTGTCGATTACTGGGGAATTGCTCCAATCACAGGCATCTATTTCTCTGCAGCTACTTTTTCTTGTCTTCCCTCCCATGGTCCAAAGATAGGATCTGTGGCTTCCATTTTCTGGTTTGCGTTCAGAAGCGCGAGTCTTGGTTTGATCCGTGGCCTTTCTTTACTCTTGCTATAGTAAGTCAGATTCCCCTGGTGGCCCTTGGAAATGTCTCCCACCAGCTTTCTAGCTTTCAAGAAGAACTGAATGGAACATAAAAGATGAGGTCAAGGCCACCCGAGTAGGGTCATTGATCAAACCTGATAGGTTTAACCGAACCCATTGGTTTACCAAACCCTTGTGTTGGCATCTGGGGGCCATAAAATGTCAGGCAGTTACTGGGTCTGTGAACCTGGAAAGGAGCTCATAGGTGGGTTAAGGTTGAGTTCGGTGCGTTGGCAACAGTGGGAGGGATGGCAGTGGGGGTCAGAAGGGACATACGACAGAGAAGCCCATGAGTCAGGGCCCACTCAGTCACTTTCACGGTCTCCCACTGATTTGTCTTACTTCTGAAACATACCCCTATAAAAGTAAATTAATCATGAGGTGTTTTAGGAACAATAGGTAAACTATGTTATTACATGATTACCATTTTAAAATATACTACACACTCCTTTTTATTATATACAAATTACCTCAAAGAGCCAACAATTGTAGTTGGGCTCACAGTAGGGAAACACACTTCACATTTTAAATTTAAAACGTTCTATTAGGATGGGGTTTTTGAATAGTTTCCTGAGGTCATACAATTGAAGAACCCTGAGAACAAGCCTACACCCTTCAAAATTTCCCTAAGTTAGACATTGCAATTTCAGAAATTTCTATCATTCAAAATCGGAGGCAAATTATGGTGATTATCGAAGGCACGACATTAGGGTCTTAATGTGGGGGTCTTGGAATGAAAAACTGGCCTCTGAGTTTTGTTTACATGTGTGGAGGTGCTTGACAGAGGAAAGAGAGCTCATTTTTTTAAATCAGGTTTGCAAAGGAGTTTGCAAACCAAAAATAGTTAACAACTACTAATCCAATCTGACTTTACTCAAAACGAGAAAACAGAGACCCAAAGATGTGGTGACTTGCCAAAGTCACACTGATGGTTACTGGCCACTCCACAGAATTCTAGCTCCAAAACTGCCTTTTAAATTTGTTTACAAGTCTTCCTTTTGGAAAACAATAGATTTGCAATTCTGCAGTTTTCTGAAGGCCACTCTCCTGGCCACCTCAACTCCATGGAACATAACTCTTCCTGGCAGAGGCAAAGAGGCCTCAGAGCCACTGAAATTACTCTCACAACACTCATGCACTTTGGCCCCCAAGAGATCATTGAACACCCAATTCATTTATCCGTTCATGTATTTAACACATATTTATCAAGCTAAATACTTACCAGTGTTTTACTTGTACATAACTCTGGCAAATTTTGTTATCCAGTTTCACTGAAAATAATAGGAAATTAGATGAAAGAGGAGAGCGAAAGGCAGAGATACTGATCCAGAATTGTGAGATATTCCCTCACAGCCTGACAGCTGAGGGAGTGCAAGAACATTGCCATACAATGATGTCTCCGCACCAGGAAGCAGACCGTAAATGACTTCTCACAATCTGTTTGTGAATGCAGGGTTGGGCAGAGCGCATTTTAGAAAGTTCATCATTTAAAGGATTAAAATATATGCCACGAGATTTTATATATCTCTCACAATGTTCTCTCATTGGATAAACTTGGGTTTTGGACTCGAATCTATCACCTTAGCCACCTTAAGGAAGATAATTCTCAAAACAGAAAGGGGGAAGAAGTGTGACATAAATAAGCTTGCAGTGTGCTTGAAAAGCTGACTCCATTGGAGGAAACCAAGTCCTGGGATCCAGAAAACAGAGTCTCTTGTGTTTGAAGAGTCAAAGGAAAGAAAGTGTGTGGTGGATTGGAGCAGTAGTTGGTGGAGAAGACAATCTAAATGTCTTAAGAGAGGGTATGACCTCTGTATTGTCTTTAGGGGATATACAATGAGCCCTCTAGTGCTGTTGAACTCCCTAGGACTGGAAAGGGGGCAATAGTTGTGAGTTTCACAAAATAGGGACACCTGAGCCAACCTGGGCCCAGCACTTCTAGGACATCAGGGCACTGGAAGGGACAAACTTGTGTGACTGATGGGACCAGACACAAAGAACTGTGACCTATAGGCTGTGATATGGTTTGGCTCTGTGTCCACACCCAAATCTCATTTCAAATTGTAATCCTAACATGTCAAGAAAGGGACCTGGTTGGAGGTGATTGGATCATAGAGGCAAATTCCCCCCATGCTGTTCTCATGATAGTGAGCGAGTTCTCATGAGATCTGATGACGGATTACAAGTGTGGCACTTCCCCGTTTGCCTGCGCTCTCTCCTGCTCTGCCATGGTAAGACGTGCTTGCTTCCCCTTCACGTTCTGCATGATTGTACATTTCCTGAGGCCTCCCAGCCATGCTTCTGTACAGCCCGCAGAACTGTGAGTCAATTAAACCTCTTTTCTTCATAAATTACCCCATCTCAGGTAGTTCTTTATAGCAGTGTGAGAACAGACTAATACAGGCTGGCTGCAGTGGCTCACACGTGTGTGTAACCCTACTACTTTGGGAGGCTAAGGCAAGAGGACTGCTTGAGTCCAGGAGTTTGAGACCAGGCTGGGCAACTTAGTGAGACCCCCATTTCTAAAAAAAATAAAATAAAATAAAGAACTGTGACCTATGGATGCCCACGTGCCATGAGTCAAGCACCCTTGGTTGAGCAAATCACAGAGAGGGTGATGACACACTGGCCTGGGATAGAAGCTGGGTCCAGGGAACTTCACAGCAGCAAGGGTAAAAACACTGGTCAGCAGTCACGGGAGACCAGTGTTCTTTGTGACACTGGGAGGCAGCAAGGACCAAGCATAGCAATGCCAGCATTGCTGCGCACTCCCAGTGACAGTCAGCTGGGATCATCCATGTGGACTGTGTAAAGCCCACAGTGTTCTCTAACTGCCTGGAAGAAGATGAGTACGGGTGAGCCTGAGAAGTTGGCACTGGATTTCCTGACCACCAGGCATATGCCAGCCTGAATTCTTTTTTTTTTTTTTTTTTTTTTTTTGAGATGGAGTTTTCTCCCAGGCTGGAGTGTAGTGGTGCGAGCTCAGCTCACCGCAACCTCTGCTTCCTAGGGTCAAGCAGTTCTTCTGCCTCAGCTTCCTGAGTAGCTGAGATTACGGGCATGCACCACCATGGCTGGCTAATTTTTGTATTTTTAGTACAGACGGGGTTTTGCCATGTTGGCCAGGTTGGTCTCAAACTCCTGGCCTCAGGTGATCTGCCCGCCTCAGCCTCCCAAAGTGCTGGGATTACAGATATGAGCCACCATACTCAGCCATGCCTGAATCTGTCTTAACTGAACTTGGAAACATGAAACATACATGAACTGCTGACACTCTGAAGTTTGTCAAAAACTTCACGCTGGTTATAATGAGAATACTAAGCCTCAAAAGCTGTACAGAACTACAAATTAATGGAGTGTTTTCACAAGCATCTTCTTATGTGTTCGTCACAGAAGTCCTGTGAGATAGGTATGGGGTTGACGTTATTTTCCCATTTATTGGATATAGCAATTGAGGCTTTGTGAAGCCAAATGAATTGCTCCAAATCACATAATTATTAAGTGGTGGGCCCACTTAATAATTACAAGCGGGCACAGTGGCTCCCACCTATAATCCCAGCACTTTGGGAGGCCAAGATAGGTGGATCACTTGAGGTCAGGAGTTCGAGACCAGACTGGCCAGCATGGTGAAACCGCATCTCTACTAAAAGTACAAAAATTAGCCAGGTGTGGTGGCAGGTGCCTATAATCCCAGCTACTCGGGAGGCTGAGGCAGGAGAATCACTTGAACCTGGGAGGCGGAGGTTGCAGTGAGCGAAGATCACACCACTGCACTCCAGCCTGGACGACAGAGCAAGACACCATCTCGAAAAAAAAAAAAAAAAAAAATTAAGTGTTGACACTCTGGCTACCAGTCAGATATTTTGACCTTAGGCCAGTGGCCTTCTATTATGCTATGATGCCTCTCAAAAAAAGGAGTGACAGACCCTTTTTGTGGTTTGTAAGCTTGATTATTGGGTTCTCATGACACTGCATGAGATGTGCCTCCCTCAAACCTCATTCTAACACCAGCACATTACCTATCTGAGGAAGAAAAATGAGGAGCTACGTGTGGTGGCTCAGGCCTGTAATCCCAGCACTTTGGGAGGCTGAGGCGGTCAGATCGCCGGAAGTCAGGAGTTTGAGATCAGCCTGGCCAACATGCAGGAACCCTGTCTCTACTAAAAGCACAAAATTACCTAGGCATGGGGGCACACACCTGTAAACCCAGCTACTCAAGAGGCTGAGGCAGGGGAATTGCTTGAACCTGGGAGGTGGAGATTGCAGTGAGCCACCACTGCACCACTGCACTCCAGCCTGGGCAACAGAGCGAGACTCTGCCTCAAACAAAAATTAGCTGGGCATGGTGGCAGGTGCCTATAATCTCAGCTACTTGGGAGGCTGAGGCGGGAGAATTGCTTGAACGCAGGAGATTCGCTTGAACCGGGGAGGCGGAGGTTGCAATGAGCCAACATAGCGTCACTGCACTCCAGCCTGGGTGACAGACCTAGACTCCCTCTCAAAGAAAAAAAAAAAGAAAGAAAAAAAAGAAAAAAGGGGAAAGGGGAGGTATATGGGCCCCCCAAAAAATTCCAAAATTTTTCCTGATGCTAGCCTAAAAGGAGTGAATAATAGTGCAGGGCTTTATTCCTAAATAACTTCAGTTTAGCCCCACTGGTTTTTCTTGCGTTAGTCCAGAACACGCACTAAAAGAACTTCAGCTGAGCGTAGTAGCTCACACCTGCAATCCCAGAACTTTTGGAGGCTGAGGCAAGTGGGTCACTTGAGCCCAGGAGTTCAAGATCAGCCTGGGCAAGAAAACTAGATCCCTTCTCTACAAAAAATTTAAAAAATCAGTTGGGCTTGGTGGCACACACCTGTAGTCCCAGCTACTTCAGGAGGCCGAGGTGGGAGGATCTCTTGAGCCCGGGAGGCCGAGGCTGCACCACTGAGCCGTTATTGCACCACTGCACTCCAGCCTGAGTGACAGAGCGAACCCTGTCTTCAAAAAAAAAACCAAGAAAACCTCCCTCCACACAGCCGGGCTGTCCAGCTGCTCCCGAGTCAGGTAGGTCCAGCCCCATGTCTGGGCATGGGGTGCCTCCTGCCTTGGTGGTTTGCACCCTCACCAACCCCTGCCACGCCCACACCCCACACTTCTCATTGAAGTGGATGCTACGCTTAGTTCATTGGGATGTCTCCATTACCACCACCATCTTACACCATTACTTATCTGGATTGTTGTTTTAGAATGTGTTTTCCTGTCCAGAGTGGCAACTCCCTGAGGTCAGAGGCCCTTATTTCAGTCACCTTTGGTTCTCAATGGTGCTTACTGCATAGGAAGGGGCCAGTAAAATTCTTCAAATAAATGCTTTTTCTTTTGTCTCAAGCACATAGCAGGTGCTCAACAAATATTTGCTAATTCCCTCATTGGCAAGTATCCTATCCTGTAGCCAACTCCTCCCTCTTCAGAATGGGACTTTAAAAAGGGCATATTTGGTGCTCGCTTCAGCAGCACATATACTAACATTGGAACGATACAGAGAAGATTAACATGGCCCCTGTGCAAGGATGACACACAAATTTGTGAAGCGTTCCATATTTTTACCTTACACTAAAATGAACACCAGATGGATTAAAGACTTAAACACAAGACCTAACACCATAAAAACCCTAGAAGAAAACCTAGACAAAACCATTCAGGACACAGGCGTAGGCAAGGACTTCATGACTAAAACACCAAAAGCATTGGCAACAAAAGCCAAAATAGACAAATGGGACCTAATTAAACTCCACAGCTTCTGCACAGCAAAAGAAACAATCATTAGAGTGAACCAGCAACCAACACAATGGGAAAAAATTTTCGCAATCTCCCCATCTGACAAAGGGCTAATATCCAGAATCTACAAAGAACAAAAACAGATTTACAAGAAAAAAACAAGCAAGCCCATTCAAAAGTGGGTGAAGGATATGAACAGACACTTTACAAAAGAAGACATGCAAGAGGCCAACAAACATATGAGAAAATGCTCATCATCACTGGTCATCAGAGAAATGCAAATCAAAACCACACTGAGATACCATCTCACGCCAGTTAGAATGGCCTTCATTAAAATATCTGGAGACAACAGATGCTGCAGAGGATGTGGAGAAATAGGAACACTTTTACACTGTTGGTGGGAGTGTAAATTAGTTCAACCATTGTGGAAGACAGTGTGGCGATTCCTCAAGGACCTAGAAATAGAAATTCCATTTGACCCAGCAATCCCATTACTGGCTATATATCCAAAGGATTATAAATCATTCTATTATAAGGACGCATGCGCACATATGTTCATTGCAGCACTGTTTACAATAGCAAAGACTTGGAACCAACCCAAATGCCCATCAATGATAGACTGGACAGGGAAAATGTGGCACATCTGCACCATGGGATACTATGCAGCCATAAAAAACGAAGAATTCCTGTCCTTTGTACAGACATGGATGAACCTGGAAACCATTACTCTCAGCAAAATGACACAAGAACAGAAAATCAAACACCACATGTCCTCACTCATAGGTGGGTGTTGAACAATGAGAACACATGGACATAGGGAGGGGAGCATCACACACACTGGGTCTGTGGCGGGGAAGTAGGGGAGGGACAGTGGGGGGTGGGGAGTTAGGGAGGGATAACATGGGGAGAAATGCCAGATATAGGTGATGGGGAGGAAGGCAGCAAATCACATTGCCATGTATGTACCTATGCAACAATCTTGCATGTTCTTCACATGTATCCCAAAACGTAAAACACAATAAAATATTTATATTTTTAAAAAGGGCATATTTGGCCAGGTGTGGTGGCTCATGCCTGTAAATCCAACACTTTGGGAGACCGAGGTGGGTGGATTATCTGAGGTTAGGAGTTTGAGGTCAGCCTGGCCAACACGGTGAAACCACATGTCTACTAAAAATACAAAAATTAGCCTCATGCCTGTAATCCCAGCCACTCAGAAGGCTGAGGCAGGAGAATCGCTTGAACCGGGAGATGGAGATTGCAGTGAGCCGAGATCACGCCACTGTACTCCAGCCTGGGCAACAGAGCAGGACTCTGTGTCCAAAAATAAAAATTTTAAAAAGGCATATTACCAGCCTGAGCAACACAGCAAGACTTCCTCTCTACTAAAAAAAATGAAAAATAATCTGGGTGCAGTGGCTCATACCTGTAGTCTCAGCTACTCAGGAGGCTGAGACGAGGGATTGCTTGAGCCCAGGAGGTTGAGACTGCAGGGAGCTCTGATTGCGCCACTGCACTCCACCCTGAGCAACAGACTGATACCGTGTCTCAAAAAATAAGTAAGTAAATAATAAATGCATTAAAAAGGCACATTCTCTGACTCAGCCACACTATTAGAATCATAGTAAGTCATCTCAGTCTGACAGTGGTATTGGGTATTTTCTCATGCCTGATTCAAACCTTTGTAGGCTTGAGTGGGTGATATTTTGGGGGCCATGTCACCATTATTCATCCACTCATCCAATCAATTAACCAAGCAGTCATACATTTAGTTATTCATTTATTCATTCATTTCAAAATATTTAGTGCCTAGTACACGTTAGACATAACATGTAACTGCTAGTTTCATTATATACCCTTGATCCTCTAGAATCTCTAAATAAATTTCCCAAAAAAGTGACATTCTAGTAATACACAGACAAAAAACAAAATAGCAAGATATATAGTATTTTAGATAGTGCTATATTCTAAGAAAGAAAATAAAGCAAGAAAAGGGATATGAAATGTCAGGAGATGTTGTTGTTTGTTTGTTTGTTTTTGAGACAGGGTCTCGCTGTGTCACCTAGGCTGGAGTGCAGTAGCGTGATCTCCGTTCACTGCAACCTCCACCTCCCAGGTTCAAGCAATTCTCCTGCTTCAGCCTCCTGAGTAGCTGGGACTACAGGCAAGTACCACCAGGCCCTGCTAATTTTTATACTTTTAGTAGAGACAGGGTTTCACCATATTGGCCAGGCTGGTCTCAAACACCTGACCTGATCTGCCTACCTCAGCCTCCCACAGAGCTGGGATTGCAGGCGTGAGCCTCAGCACTGGTCAGGGGTTGGATATTTATATTCTACGTAAGTTGGCCAGGAAGCCAAAATCTGTATTAGTCGTGATTCTCCAGAAAAATAGAAAATAAAACCAATAGGATGAAAAAATGAGGTATGGGGGAGGAAGAGAAAGAAAGAGAGATTGAAGTCTTCAGGGAAGAGCGGATGCTTCAGCTGGAGTCTAAAGGCAGTCTGGAAGTAGAATTCCTTCTTCCTGAGGGGACTGGGTCTTTTTTTCTAAGGTCTTCAACTGATTGAATGAGGCCCACCCATGATGTTGCATAATCTGCTTTCCTCAAAGTCTACAGAGAAGGTGGCTTTTGAGGAAAAAAAATCTGCAGAAAGTGAAGAAGTGAGTCATGCAAATAAATATCTGGGAGAAAGAAATCCAGGTAGTATGAGATGCAAGTCCAAAGGTCTTGAGGTAGATGTGTGTCAGCCACGTTGCTGGAATAGGGGGACTGTGATGGTTAATACTGAGTGTCAATTTGATTAGATTGAAGAATGCAAAGTGTGGTTCCTAGGTATGTCTGTGAGGGTGTTGCCAAAGGAGATTAACATTTGACTCAGTGGACCAGGAGAGGCAGACCCACATTCAATCTGAGTGGGCACCAGCTAATCAGCTGCCAGTGTGGCTAGAATAAAGCCGGCGGGAGAAGATGGAAGAGCAGACTGAGTCTCCTGGGCTTCATCTTTCCCATGTGCTGGATGCCTCCTACCCTCAAACATCACACTCCAAGTTCTTCAGCTTTGGGACTCTTGGACTTACACCAGTTGTTTGCCAGGGGCTCTTGGGCCCTTGGCCACGGACTGGAAGCTGCGCTGCTGGCTTCCCTACTTTGGAGGTTTTGGGACTCAGACTGGCTTCCTTGCTCCTCAGCTTGCAGGCTATCGTGGACTTTACCTTGTGATCATGTGAGTTAATACTCCCTAATAAAGTCCCTTTCATATATACATCTACCTATTAGTTCTGTCCATCTAGAGAACCCTGACTAATACAGTGACCAAGGGTGGGAGCAATGGAGATTAGAAATCCAGGGCACAGAGCATGTGGGACCTTGCAGGTCTCAATAACTCCAGTGTTATTCTGAGAACATGGAGGGGAGGGACTGAACCAAGAAACAACACTATTTGACTCAGGTTTTAACAAGATCGTTGGCAGCTGTGGTGAGAACAGAGTGCAGGTGGGCAAGGACAGAAGCAAAGAAACCAGCTGGGAGGCTATTTCAGTAGCCCAGGTGAGAAATGGTGGTGGCTTAGATCTTGGGAGCAGTCAGAGACAGAGCAAAAGGTCGAAGGAAATCGCTGAATTCTGTTGATCCTTTGAAGATATAGCCAAGAAGGTTTGCTGACAGGCTGGATATGGGTTATGGCAGAAATAAAGCAATCAAGGATGACACTGAGGTTTTTGTCCTGAACCAGTGCAGCTGAGGTCTGCAGGAGTAGCTTGAAGTAGAGGGGACAGTCCACATCCAAGACTCTGCTTGGGACAGGCAAGTGGGGTGCCTAACATATCCAGGTGGAGATACGTACAGATCGGGAGGGAAACAGGTTCAGGCTGGAGATACAAACTGGGGAGTTACCGACATACAGATGGCTTCAAAGTCCTGGAGATCACCTAGAAACTGACAGTAGATACAAAAGAGGTTTAAGGACTAAACTCTGGGCACCTCAACAGTTGGAAGTAGGGAAAATGAAGACGATCCAGCAAATGGGACAAGAGTGATCTAAAAGAGAAACCGGCCAGGTGTGGTGGCTCACGCGTGTAATCCCAGCACTTTAGGAGGCTAAGGCAAGCTGATCACAAGGTCAGCAGTTCCAGACCAGCCTGGCCAACATGGTGAAACCCCGTCTCTACTAAAAATACAAAAATTAGCTGGTGTGGTGGCACATGCCTGTAATCTCAGCTACTCGGGAGGGTGAGGCAAGAGAATCGCGTGAACTCAGGTAGTGGAGGTTGCAGTGAGCCGAGATTGAACCACTGAACTCCAGCCTGGTGAAAGAGCAAGACTCTGGCTCAAAACAAAAAAAAGAAAAAAGAAAAAGAGTCGCCAGGTCAGGCACAGTGGCTCACATCTGTCACTCCAGTGATTTGTGAGGCTGAGGTGGGAGGATTGCTTGAGCCTAGGAGTTTGAGACAAGGCTGGGAAACATAGCAAGACCCTGTCTCTACAAAATATTTTAAAAGTAGCCAGGCTAGGCCAGGCGCAGTGGCTCATGCCTGTAATCCCAGCACTTTCGGAGGCCAAGGCAGGCGGATCACCTGAGGTCCGGAGTTCGCGACCAGCCTGGCCAGTAGGGTGAAATCCTATCTCTACTAAAAATAAAAAAATTAGCCGGGCATGGTGGCAGGCGCCTGTAATCCCAGCTACTAGGGAAGCTGAGGTGGGAGAATCACTTGAAGCCAGGAGGCAGAGGTTGCAGTGAGCCGAGATCACACCACTGCACTCCAGCCTGGGCAACAGAATGAGACTGTCTGAAAGAAAAAAAAAAAAAAAAAATCAGCCAGGCATGGTGGTGCACGCCTGTAGTCCAAGCTCTAGAGACTGAGGTGGGAGGACCACTTGAGCCCAGGAGGTCAAGGCTGCAGTGAGCTATGATATTGCCACTGCACTCCAGCCTGGGCAACAGAGCAAGGCCCTATCTCACAAAGAGAGAGGGAGAAAGGACACAGCTGGGCGTGGTGATACGCATCTGTAGTCCCAGCTACTGGGGAGGCTGAGCCAGGGGTTTGAGGCTATCATGTGCTATGATGCTTGAGCTTGTGAATAGCCTTTGTACTCCAGCCTGGGCAACATAGTGAGACCCTGTCTCTTTAAAAATAAAATAATAAAAAAATAAGAGAAGGCAAAAGAAGTGAGTGGGGTATTGTGGGAACCAAGAAATAAAGTATTTCAAGGGAAAAGTGATCAACATGTCAAATGCTGACACTAAGGACTGAGAAGTGACCATAGGGCTTGGTAAATGTCCAGGGGCTTCTATGACTAGGGCAGTTGCAGTTTTGGTAGAGAGATGGGGCCTGATTGAGTAGGTTCATGGGAGAATAGAAGCAGAGAAATTAGAGACAATAAACAGAAGCAACTTTTTTAGAAGAGGCTGGAGTATTGAGCAAAGTACAGACAGGCTGGAACGCAGTGATCATAGCTCGCTGCAGCCTTGAACTTGTGGGCTCAGGCAATCCTCCCAGCTCGGCCTCCTGAGTAGCTAGGACCACAGCTCACACACCAGTATACCCAGAAAAGTTTTTATGTTTTTCTAGAGATAGGGTGTCACAATGTTGCCCAGGCCTGTGGTCTCCAGCTCCTGGCCTCTTATCTCAGCCTCCTGAGTCACTGGGATTACAGGCATCAGCCACAGGGCCCGGCCCAGAAACAACTCTTTTTTTTTTCTGAGATGGATCCTACCTCTGTCACCCAGGCTGGAGTGCAGTGGCACCATCTCCACTCCCTGCAACCTCCACCTCCTGGGTTCAAGGGATTCTCCTGCCTCAGCCTCCTGAGTAGCTGAGATTATAGGCACCTGCCACTACACCCAGCTAATTTTTTTATTTTTAGTAGAGACGGGGTTTCGCTGTATTGGCCAGGCTGGTCTCAAACTCCTGACCTCGTGATCCGCCCACCTTGGCCTCCCAAAGTGCTGAGATTACAGGTATGAGCCACCGTACCCAGCCAGAAGCAATTCTTATTAATATCGAAGAAATAATAGCACATGTGTGTGCTAATGGGGACAATGCAGTAAATGGGAGAAAGCTGGTGATGTGGTAGAGAGGGGAGAATCGCCACAGCTTGCTCTTCAGGGGGGACACAATCTAGCACGCAGTGGAGAGGCTGCTGTTGGCCAGGAACCTAAGCAAGTCATTCATCTTATTGGAGAGGAAGTGGAGTATCAGGGCCCAGATGCAGGAGGAAGGGTAGCTGCTGTGATGGGAACCTGCGGACATGCTCTTCTAATAATTTCCATTTCCCTAGTGAAGTAGGAAGCAAAGTCAAGCTCAGCTGAGAGAGTAAAACCAGGGGAGGAGAGGTTGAAAGTTTGAGGAGAGAGTTAAAATATCCACTGCTAAACTTTGCTTGGATTTCTACGCATCGGAAACAAGCTCTTTATTCCGTAGTTAGAACCCAAGACATACAAAGCCTAGGAGGGAGTTAAACCAAAGTCTGAAGTTCACTGTAAGATCAGTGTCTGCAGAAGGGAGGGAAGAGGGGAGTGCAAAGGACGTCAGGATGCCCGCAGCAAGACAGGAAGTACCCCAAAGTGGACAAAGGTAGGGGGCCAGAGATACCAGTAACGGGGTCCCAAGTTAGACCCCATTGTGAGGTCCGTCAGTGCCTCCAGGAAGTGATAGATGAAGGGCACTCCCTCCATCATGCCCAATTGCTCGCTTCAAATGGAAAATGGGATGTAGAAGGTCAAGTAGGCCAGGAAGAAACACTTGTTTGCAGGTCCCCCCGCCTCCAAGTGGCTGGCCCAGCTTCCCCATTAACACAAGGTATGCTGTATGATGGTGCCTGTGAATATCCATTGTACTACAGCCTGGGCAACATAGCCAGACCCCATCTCTTTAAAAATAAAATTAAATTGGCTGGGCACAGTGGCTCATGCCTGTCATCCCAGCACTTTGAGAGGCCAAGGCGGGCAGGTCACGAGGTCAGGAGTTCGAGACCAGCCTGCCCAACATGGTGAAACCCTGTCTCTACTGAAACCACAAAAATTAGCTGGGCATGGTGGCGCATGCCTGTAATCCCAGCTACTCAGGAGGCTGAGGCAGGAGAATCTCTTGAACCCAGGTGGCAGAGGTTGCAGTGAGCTGAGATCACGCCATTGCACTCCAGCCTGGGTGACAGAGCAAGGCTCCGTCTCAAAAAAATAAAATAATTTAATAGTAAAAAAAGGAGGCAAAAGAGGTGAGTGGGGTATTGTCAGAGCCAAGGAATAAATTATTTCAAGGGGAAAGTGAGTATTTGAAGGAGAAAGTGGCCCAGCACCTCCATGAACACATGACAGTGGCGTGGGAGGGGCAGGTGCTATGAGGAAGGAGAGAAGAATGACCTTCTGCACTTCAAGAAGCTCCCCGTGTGAGAAGACTGTGGTTCTCAAGTGTGATCCCCAGCCAGCAGCATCAGTTTCACCTGGGAAATTGTTAGAAATGCACATTCTCGGGCCCCCCCCAAACCTGCTGCTATGGTTTGAAGGCATCCCCTCCAAATTCATGTTGAAAGGGAATCCCCATGGTGGTGGTATTAAGAGATGGGGCCTTTCAGAGGTGTTTATGCCATGAGGGCTCTGCTGTCCTGAGTGGATCCGTGTGGTATAAAAGGGCTGCAGGGAACTGGCTTAGGCCTTTTTTGCCCCTCTGCCCTCCAATATGTGAGGGTGACACTGGGAGAAGACACCATCCATGGAGCAGGCCCTCACTGAACACTAAACCTGTCAGTGATCTTGGACTTCCCAGCCTCCAGAACTGTGAGGCATCATTTCTGTTCTTTACAAATAACTCAGTCTCAGGTATTTTGTTATAGCAGCACAACGGGACTAAAACATCTACTAACTCAAACTCCAAGTGCAGTGAGGCCCAACAAGCTGTGTTTTAACAGGATCATTGGTATGTATACCAAAGTTGGAGAAACAGTGCTGGAAGGCAGCCTGCAGAATTTTCTATCTGCTCTTATCCAGTACTGCCACCTACTGGGCAAGCTCTTCAGAAGCCGTGAGGTTAATACCAACATCAGAAAAACAAAAGGGAATTTCCTTTTTCAATATTAACTTTAGAAACGAAAAGCAAACCCTTTGCATTATGCAAACGCTAATATGCCATGGTTGTAATGAGTATACTTAGATTCTTCCGTTTCTTTCATAAAACATTTGATACCCGCTTTCCAGGTATTCACCTAGTAAAATAGTCAGTGTTTTTGTTACAATATTCCATCAGGATAAAACTACGTATTCACAGTGATCACACATTTCAAGGTAAACTGTATGCATCATCTGGCCAAGCATAAACAGATGAAGACAATGTGACCTAATATTTGGAATTCATACCATCCCTGGAAAATGCAGACATTTGGTATATCACAAATTAGTCTGTTGTTCCATGGTGCTTGAGCTATTTCCGGTTTTCAGAAGTTATAATCAATAAGACAATAAGTGCCATGTTACTATAGCTGAGTAGTTATTTCTTTGTGATTATAATCTCTAAAGTAAAGTCTCTAGCCCAAAAGGTATAATAATGGAGAGTATTATTTTCAATAAGTTGTTTTTTGTTTTTTTGTTTTTTGTTTTTTGTTTTTTTGAGACAGAGTGTCACTCTCTCGCCAGGCTGGAGTGCAGTGGCACGATCTCAGCTCACTGCAACTTCTGCCTCCCGGATTCAAGCGATTCTCCTGCCTCAGCCTCTCAAGTAGCTGGGACTACAGGTGCGTGCCACTACGCCCAGCTAATTTTTGTATTTTTAGTAGAGACAGGGTTTCACTACGTTGGCCAGGGTGGTCTCAATCTCTTGACCTCGTGATCCACCCGCCTCGACCTTCCAAAGTGCTGGGATTACAGGCATGAGCCACCGGCGCTTGGCCTATTTTAAATAAGTTAAAACAAACAAAAACAAAAACAAAAACTAGAAATAACCTGAAGGCATTTGCAACAATCTTATCACAACATCGTGCCAAGGGATCTTGTCAAGGCTCCTGGCTTCCCAGCATCTTTGGAAGCTTCGTTAGTTCTGCCTCCCTGGTAGAAGCCAGAAAATTTGGTTTCTCAACTTCTTTGCAGACAGTTCACACATGACCCAGGGCTCATCCATCAGCCATCTCAGAGTCAGAGTGATTCCAAAGTCAGCAATGTGAAGAAGCAAGAGACACATGGAATCTACTTTCTAGTGACAGTGGCATCAGCATCTAGTATTCAGAGGCTCTGAATCCAGTTCTCAGCATCACAGGTGCAAGCCGTGGGTCCACATCCAATGGTCTTCACTGGACACCCAGTGATGCAGTTTGAAGAGCACTCCTGGCTGATTAACCTTTAAGTCCAACACTCTGGCCCTCTCAGAGATTCGTGAACTAATTTTCTTTTCTTTTCTTTTTTGAGACAGAGTCTCACTCCGTCAGCCAACCTGGAATGCAGTAATGAAGTGGCGCAAACTCGGCTCACCATAACCTCTGCCTCGTGGGTTCAACTGATTCTCCTGCCTCAGCCTCCCAAGTAGCTGGACTACAGGCACCTGCAACAATGTCTGGCTAATTTTTTGTATTCTTAGTAGAGACAGGGTTCCACCACGTTGGCCAGACTGGTCTTGAACTCCTGACCTCAAGTGATCAGCCCACCTCAGCTTCCCAAAGTGCTGGGATTACAGGCGTGAGCCACTGTGCCCAGCCTGTGAACTAATCTTCTTTAATAAACTCCCTCTTGTGCTGGGATTGGTGGTTCATGCCTGTAATCCCAGCACTTTGGGAAGCTGAGGTGGGCTGATCACTTGAGGTCAGGAGTTCAAGACCAGCCTGGCCAACATGGTGAGACCCTGTCTCTACTAAAAATACAAAAATTAGTGCTCACTTTGGCAACACATATACTAAAATTGGAACGATACAGAGAAGATTAGCATGGCCCTTGCGCAAAGATGACACGCAAATTTGTGAAGCGTTCCATATTTTTTTAATTAAAAAAAAATAAAAGAATAAAAAAAAATACAAAAATTAGCCGGGAGTGGTGGCAGGTGCTGGTAATCCCAGCTACTCAGGAGGCTGAAGCAGGACAATCGCTTGAACCTGGGACGCGGAGGCTGCAGTGAGCAAAGATCGCACCATTGCACTCCAGCCCTGATGACAAGAGCGAAACTCTGTCTAGATAGATAGATAGATAGATAGATAGATAGATAGATAGATAGATAGATAGATCTCCCTCTCTGCCTGCATGATTGTTCTAGTACTTTTGCTATGTAACAAATCAACTTAAAGCTTAGTGGATCATGTAGCTTAAAGTAGGGTTTCTCAATCTCAGCGCAATTGGCACTTGGGACCAGATAATTCTTTGTCCTGGAGGCTGTCTTGTGTCCTGCAGGATGTTTAGCAGCACCCCTGGTCTCCACCCACTGGATGCAAGTACCACCATGCGCCCAGCCCCAAGTTATGACAACATCTCCAGGCAGCGCCACACATCCCAGGGGGCAAAATTTCCCCTAGTTGAGAATTACTGGCTTAAAGCAACATTCAAGTATTGAGGATCGTGTTAGCTGGGAGGGCCTGGCTTAGTGTGATCCATGCAGTTGCAGTCAAATGGTAGCTGGAGGTGGACCAGTGGGGGTCTAGAGCAGCCCGAGGCTGGCTGGAAATCTTTTTCTTCTCACGTAGTCTCAGGGCCTCTCCACATGATCTCTTTGTATGAGCTTGTTTGGGCTTTGTCATAGCATAGTGACCTCAGGTTAGTTTAACTACTCATATGGAAGCTCTGGGCTCCAAAGTGATGTCTCAGAAAACTAGGCAATGCCGCTTACAACCTAGCCTCAGGAGTCACGTTACCACTTCCACCATAGTCACAAGATTCAAGGGGGGGAATACAGATGCCACCTATCCGTTGGAAGAATGCCAAAGTTACATTGTAAGGTCATGTGGGATGGGAGACATTGCTGAGACTTTCTTTTAGGAAAATCTCATCTGTCACAGTGACCAACATCACTGCTCATCAGGAAAATGCAAATTAAAACCATGAGATACATCTACAAATCCCCAGAATGGCTAAAAATAAAAGGGCTCATAAAACTAGGTATTGGCAAGGATGTGGAGCAACTGGAAATCTCATACACTGCTGATGGGAATGTAAATTGGTACAACCACTTTGGAAACATTATTTGACTGTATCTACTAAAGCTAAATACATGCCTGGTCTATGGCCCAGCAATCTCTTTCCTAGGTTTGCACCTAAGGGAAATAAATGCATATATATCCCAAAAGGCACAAATGAAAATGTTCCTATAAGTTTTATTCAACATAATTAAAAACTAGAAAAGAACTAAATGTCTAACAATAGGAGAATTAATATATAAACTGTGATCTATTCATCCAATAGAACATTACACTGCAATATAAAAGGACAACTTATGGCCAGGCACGGTATAGCTCACACCTATAATCCCAGCACTTTGGGAGGCCAAGGCAGGTGGATCATGACATCAAGAGATCAAGACCATCCTGGCCAACATGGTGAAACTCTGTCTCTACTAAAAATACAAAAATTAGCTTGGTGTGGTTGTGCATGCCTGTAGTCCCAGCTACTCGGGAGGCTGAGGCAGGAGAATCACTTGAAACCAAGAAGTGGAAGTTGCAGTGAGCAGAGATTGCACTCCAGCCTGGTGACAGAGGGAGACTCCATCTCAAAAAAGAACAGCTTATACACAACAAGGATGAATCTCATGGCTGTATGTTCAGCAAAGGAAGTCAGACACATACATATGATGTAATTCCATGTATATAATGTTCAAAAACAGGAAAACTAATTGATGATGATAGAAATCGGAGGAAATGGTTACTTGTAGTGGGAAGAGGGGATGCATAGTGACTGGAGAGAGGCACAAAGAACTTCTGGAAGGCTAGGGATCATCTATATTTTGATCTGGGTGGTGATTACACAACTGTATACACATGTAAAAGTTGAGGTGCATAATGTATTAACGCTCTTTATTCTATTCTTCAACAAAAAGTAGAAATAAAATTCCTTTGCCATTTAGAAGTAACTACTTTTAGGTTCTATCAGTTAAATTAAGATCTTCACCTCAGGAAGATGGCGGCCCTCAATGTAACCTGATTAGCATTCAGAGAGGTCCCTCTCAATCTAAGATGGCGGCCCTCCCAGGCTCACGCTATAGCCACAGTGATCCTATGTGGCCCACCCCTCTGCCAATGAGGCCCTCCAGATAACCATTTCCACTAGGGATGTACGCAGGAGAATTTTCCTAGAGGAGAGAAGTATACAATCAAGCATTGTAACCATAAAATGTATCAGTGAAGAGCAGACTGTACACAGCTGAAAGAGAAACTAGAAAGCTGAAGGTTATATTGAGAAATTTTCCCAGAACACAGCACAGAGATAAAGGGATTAAAAGAATGAAGAAAATTATAAAGACACATGGAGAAAAGATTCAGTAGTTACAAGATTTCTCTAAAAGAATTTCCAGGAGATAATTGAAGCAATATTCAAAAAATAACAGTCAACAAATTTTTAGAACTGTACCAAAATCCAAGTCTTTAGATTGAGAGAGACCTCTCTGAATGCTAATCAGGATTTTTTAAAAAAGGCAAACATAGAGACTGTGGTACATTTTCAGAACAAGAAGGCTGACAAACTACCTAAAAGTTACCAGAACAAAAAGACCCCCAAAAAACGAGAATGAGATTGACATGAGATTTCCCATCAGCAAAATAGATGCAAATATATTGGTCATTGCTGAAGTCAAGTGAGGGATATCTGGGGGCTTAGTGTATTATTCCTTCTACTTTTTCTGTAAGATTAAAATTTTTCAGAATAAAAAGATTTTTTTTAATGGATGCAAGAAGATAATACAGTAATAGTTGTTAAGTGCTAAGGGAAAACATCTTTGGTTTTTTATTTTTCTTTTTTGAGGTGGAGTTTCGCTCTTGTTGCCCAGGCTGGAGTGCAGTGGCACCAATACTGCAGCCTCCATCTCCTGGGTTCAAGCGATTCTCCTGCCTCAGCCTCCTGAGTAGCTGGGATTACAGGGCTACACCACCAATCCTGGCTAATTTTTTGTATTTTTAGTAGAGACAGGGTTTTACCATGCTGGCCAAGCAGGTCTCAAACTCCTGACCTCAGGTGATCCACCTGCCTTAGCCTCCCAAAGTGCTGGGATTATAGGCGTGAGCCACCATGCCCAGCCAGGGAAAATATCTTTGAACTTCAAATACTATATCCATTAATATTGTCCTTTGAGAATGAGGGCAAAATTAAAACATCCTCAGATTACAAGGACTCAGACATTTGATCATAACAGATGCTCCATGAGCACTTCAATAAGAGAAAACTGAAACCAGGCTGGGCACAGTGGCTCATACCTGTAATCTCAACACTTTGGGAGGCCAAAGCAGGAGCACTGCTTGATCTCAGGAGTTCAAGACCAGCCTGGGCAATATAATGAGATCCCATCTCTACAAAAAAATACAAAACCAGCCAGGAGTGGTGGCACACGCCTGTGGTCCCAGCTACTCAGGAGGCTGAGATGCGAGGATCACTTGAGCCCGGGAGGTTGAGGCTACAATGAGCCAAGATCACACCACTACACTCCAGCTGGCTGACACAGTGAGACTCTTTCTTAAAAAACTATATTAAAAAATGAAGCCAAAAGAAATAGTAGGATGCAAGAAGCAATAGACAGTAAAGAAATTAATAACATATGTGATAGGTCTAAATTATTATTGCTTATAAAATTCATAATCTTTAATACCAAATGGTAACTAAAACTCAAGATATATCAACATAAAAGAGATGAGAGAGGGAGGAAGGGAATCAAAAACTTTTTTTTTTTTTTTTGAGATGGAATCTCACTCTGTCGCCCAGGCTCGGGTGCAGGCGTGTGCTCTCAGCTCACTGCAACCTCTGCCTCCCAGGTTCAAGCAATCCTTTTGCTGCAGCCTCCTGAGTAGCTGGGATTACAGTCACCTGCCATCATGCCCAGCTAATTTTTGCATTTTTAGTAGAGACAGGTTTCGCCATGTTGCCCTGGCTGGTCTCAAACTCCTGACCTCAAGTGATCCACCTGCCTTGGTCTCCCAAAGTGCTGGGATTATAGGCGTGAGCCACTATGCCCAGCTGGAAACAAAAACTTTCTAAAGGTCTAATTTTGTTCAGGTTGGTTATACTGGAACTAACTGATGCTTAATCTAGTGCTCCTCGAACTTTAATATGTATGCAAATCATCTGCAGATTTTTGTTAAAGAGCAGCTTCTGATTCAGCAAGTCCCAGGTGGACCTGAGATTTTGCATTTAAAATGAACCCACAGCGTACACTTGGAGTAGCAAGACTTTAGACAAACAGGGGGTCCGTATTGTGTTGACTCAGGGGGAATATATGCTAAGCTTTCCTCACTGTGTTTCAGACATGTAAGAAATGATGGCATGTTTCAGAAAACACTCAAGGACATGATTTTTAAAATTCATGGACCGGAAACTTAGTGGATACCCATAGGAATAAGCAGGAGCTTAACGCACAGGCCCATACCACCCAGGACCTGGCCCACACAGTCAAATATGAAATTTCAACTCCAACGCAAGAATAAGGAACCACTGCACCCCTATTCACAGGGGAAAACTGATGCACTGAGCTCCTGCTTAACGAGCTATGGTTGAAAAAGTCTTACCCAGGTGCTTGAAAGTACACTAGAAACAAAGTTCTTGCCTGTGATACAGCGGAAAAGCAGGGAGATTTGTACAGCAGCCACCAGAAATACATTTCCTGTGAGCTCCTGGTTTGGAATTCTGATACACTCACAGGGCAAAGACCCCTGAGCCACTGAACTTTATTTTCAGGGCGCTGGGCTAAAGCAATCATAAAGCCATTTTCCAGGGAAAGTGAGTGGGAGAGGGGGAAAAAAAAGCCTCCATGTAAGATGAGCACTCAAAAAAAAAAAAAATTACAAAGGCTACAATGAAACCCAACATAGAAGAAGATTCACATAAAAGAAAATAGGAATAATAGAGCAATCTGGAAAGGATTTTAAAATGAGTGCAGTTAAAGTCAACAAACAGGCTGGGCGCAGTGGCTCACGCCTGTAATCCCAGCACTTTGGGGGGCTGAGGCAAGCGGATCACCTGAGGTCGGGAATTTGAGACCAGCCTGACCAACATGGAGAAACCCTGTCTCTACTAAAAAAAAAAAAAAAAAAAAAAATACAAAATAAGCTGGGTGTGGTGGTACACGCCTGTAATCCCAGCTACTCGGGAGGCTGAGGCAAGAGAATCGCTTGAACCTGGGAGGCGGAGGTTGTGGTGAGCTGAGATCATGCCACTGCACTCCTGTCTGGGCAACAAGAGTGAAACTCTGTCTCAAAAAAAAAATCAACAAACAAAAGCAGGTGATTATGAAATCAAGAACAGATGAAACAGCCAGGCACAGTGGCTCACGCCTATAATCCCAGCTTTGGGAGCCTGAGGGTCATTCAGGCCAGGAGTTTGAGACCAGCCTGGCCAACACAGTAAAGCCTGAGACTCACTCACGTGAGGCCAGGAGTTCAAGATCAGCCTGGCCAACATGGTAAAACCCTGTCTCTACTAAAAATTTAAAAAAAAAAAATTGGCTAGGAGTGGTGGCACATGCCTGTAGTCCCAGCTACTCATGAGGCTGAGGCAGAAGAATTGTTTAAACCTGGAAGGCTGAGGTTGCAGTGAGCCAAGATCACACCACTGCACTCCAGCCTGGGCAACAGAGCAAGACTCTGTCTCAAAAAAAATAATAAAAATAAATGAAACTCTTGGAAACATTTTTAAAGCCACTGAAATAATTTTTAGATGGTATATCAGTCAGGGTCCAGTTAGGAAAAGAAAAATCTCTCTAGATATTTTCAACAGAGGCAACTTTATAGAAGGAATGTATTACACAGATGATAGAGGAACTTAGAAGTCAAGAGGGGATGATGGGCCGGGCGCGGTGGCTCACGCCTGTAATCCCAGCACTTTGGGAGGCCGAGGCGGGTGGATCACGAGGTCAAGAGACCGAGACCATCCTGGTCAACACGGTGAAACCCCGTCTCCACTAAAACTACAAAAAATCAGCTGGGCATGGTGGCGCGTGCCTGTAATCCCAGCTACTCAGGAGGCTGAGGCAGGAGAATTGCCTGAACCCAGGAGGCGGAGGTTGCGGTGAGCCGAGATCGCGCCATTGCACTCCAGCCTGGGTAACAAGAGCGAAACTCCGTCTCAAAAAAAAAGAGGGGATGATGAGGCATCCCAGAGATTCAAAACAGGTTAAAAAAAAAAAAAAGAAAAAAGCTGCTACCTCTCCTATGGCTGAACGGAAAGCAGAAGGAGGGTGTGTTACCAGAACCCAGCATTTCAAGCTATCTGATCAGGGCTAGAACCACAGCAGGATCTGAGACCATAGAAACTGCAGCTATCTGGCAGGAGTGGGAGACACAGTCTCTTCCAGAGACGTTGCCTAAAGCAGAGACAGAGGGAGAGAAATGCCCTAGTTTCTCTCTTATCTCTCCCTCAAGTCATCTGCCAAGACTTCCCATGGGCCAAATTTACACAGAAGAGACCATGGGGTACAGAGTTCCTTTCAATATAGCACAGGGCAGAGTAGGACGGGGAACAAACCTGGGAACCAAGTGACAAGTTCCCAACGTAAGGAGATAAACAAGAGAATAGACACAAAGAGTGAGTTTGTGAGTTAGAAGGCTGAGCTGAGAGAGTCATTCATAGTCAGTGATAAAGAGATGAAAGATGTAACAAGGTAGTTAAGAGCTAGGGGGATAGACTGAAAAGCACCAAAACATATACACTAAAAGTTCCAGAGAGAGAGAAACTAGAAAGAATCAGGAGGTAGCAATATTTAAGATGATGATGTCTGAGAATTTTCCAGAACCAAAGACAGACAGCGTCCCTAGATTTAAAAAGCTATTTCTGGGAAAGATGGGCTATACTATTTATACCAACTATCCCACTGAAAACAACTAAATATGTGATATAAATTTTTTTTATTTCTATTTTTTTTCTTTTCATGCCATTTTAAGGACTTTATAAAATCGTCAATCTTTTTTTTTTTTTTTTTTAAGAGATGAGGGTCTCACTATGTTGCCCAGGCTGGTCTCGAACTCCTGGCCTCAAGCAATCCTCCTGCCTCAAACTCCTGAGTAGGTGGGAATACAGATGCACGCCACTGCACTTGGCTTAAAATTTTAAATCTTAAGAGCATTAAAAAAGCTAATGAAAAAGTAAGTAAATTCCAGGCTAAATTCCAAGAAAAAAGCAGGAACCAAAGAAAGATAATTTCAAAGCACAAAACCAACCTTACCCCAAGGTGGTATGCTAATAAGAAACACTTATGCTTCAATTTTAATGGATTAATGAGAAAATTTGGAAATAAAACAATGCCAGGGCCTGCCCAAGGTAGAGGAAATAATAGGAGGCCTTTTACAGGCTAAGCTGGGGTTGCACTGGCTTGGTAATATTTGGGGCAGGAAGAAAAGGAAAGGAAAAAAATCTTGTGACCATGAAGCTGACCTTTGCATGAATTTGTAGCACAGGTTCACAGAGTCTGCGTAGTTCAGAGAAATTAGAATTGTATCCTCATCTAAAATGGTCCCAGATGGGGAATAACCCAAGAAGAAAAAGTAAATGAAAAGCCTTTTTGAGACAAGCAGCTTCACATTGGGTTTCAGTGAATCTCCAAAATAATTTTTCAAGTACAGCAACTGTATAAAGCAAAAAATACTGGCTCACACCTGTATGTGCTTTGGGAAGCTGAGGTGGGAGGTTCCCTTGAGCCCAGGAGTTGGAGACCAGCCTGGGCAACATAACAAGACCTCATCTCTACCAAAAATAAAATAAGCCAGGCAGGTGGTGGTGCATAACTGTGGTCCCAGCTACTCAGGAGGCTGAGGCAGGAGGATTTCTTAAGCCCAGGAGTTGGAGGCTGCCATGAGCTATGATCATCCCACTGCACTCCAGCCTGGATGACAGAGCAAGACCCTGTCTCTATTTTTACAAAAATTAATAATAAATAAATGACCAAACATATGGGAGAACAAGGCACCATGAGTCAGAACCAGTTGAAACAACAGACTACAGAAACAAACATACCAAAACTTCAGACAGACACTAATATTTTTTAAGGAGGAATCTTACTCTGTTGCCCAGGCTGGAGTGCAGTGGCATGATCTCAGCTCACAGCAACCTCCGCCTCCTGGGTTCAAGTGATTCTCCCACCTCAGCCTCCCAAGTAGCTGGGATTACAGTCGTGTGCTACCACGCCCTGCTGATTTTTATATTCTTAGTAGAGATGGGGCTTCACTATGTTGGCCAGGCTGGTCTTGAACTCCTGACCTCAGGTGATCCACCTGCCTTGGCCTCCCAAAGTGCTGAGATTACAGGCATAAGCCACTGCGCCCAGCTGAGACCAATTTTTTAAATGCTTACTTTATTTAAAGAATAAAATACACGATTTAAAATACCTGCAAGAAGGAAAAACTCTAAACAGTGACCTTCTTGGTTTCTAATACTGTTCTCCAATAAACGGAACCAGGGGCCAGGCACCATGGCTCACGCCTGTAATCCCAGCACTTTGGGAAGCTGAGGCGGGTGGTCAAGAGATTGAGACCAATGACCAGAGGTTACAGTGAGCTGAGATGGCGCCACTACACTCTGGTCTGGGTGACAGAGACTCTGTCAAAAAAAAAAAAAAAAAAAAAAAAAAAAAAAAAATCTGTGACCCCACAGTATATAAACAATGGAAAAAAATTAATAAATGAAATCAGGCAAAATAGACAGTCTCCTATGTAGAAGAATTCTACATAATTTACATAGACACGCACTCCCCAAGAAAGTGAAGCTTAACTCCCCACACCTTAAGTGTGGGCTGTCCTTAGAGTTTTGCTTCCAATAAGGACAGCATTAAGGGACTGGGGTGAAAAATAACAGTGGAGAAAACTTGCAAGCACCATCTTGGCCAGGTAATCGGTGACAAGACAATTGATAGCATATGTCCTTGATGTCATGTGATGAGGGCACATTGCCTCTGTGGTCTTCTTCCTAAAAACCTGTAACCCTAGTCTAACCATGAGAAAAATATCAGACAAGCTTAATTTAAGGGATAGTCTGCAAAATACATGACCAGTACTCCTCGAAATAATCAAGGTCACCAAAAATGGGTGAAGTGTGAGGAACTGTCGCAGTCTGAGGAGGCTAAGAAGACATGATGACTACACATAACAAGATATCTGGGAGGGATCCCGGAACAGAGAAAAGACACTGGGGGAAGCTAATGAAATATGAATAAAGTCAGGAATTTACTTAATATCAGTCTTGGCTTGTTAGTTGCAACAGATGTACCACAATAATGTAAGAAGTTAACAATAGGCAAGACTGAAGCCAGGGAATATGGGAACTCTGTACTATCTTTGCAACTTTTCTGTCTATTTAAAACTATTCTCTTTGGGAAGCCAAGGTGAGTGGATCACTTAAGGTCAGGAGTTTGAGACCAGCCTGGCCAACATGGTGAAACCCCCATCTCTACTGAAAATACAGAAATTATCTGGGTGTGGGAGCACATGCCGTTAATCCCAGCTTCTTGGGAGGCTGAGACAGAATTACTTGAACCCTGGAGGCAGAGGCTGCAGTGAGCTAAGATCATGCCACTGTATTCCAGGCTAGGCAACAGAGCGAGATTCCATCTCTAAATAAATAACTAAATAAAATAAACTATTCTAAAATCTAAAGTTTACTTTGTTAAAAAAAAGATGACCCCAAATACTTGGAAAAACAAACAGATACTTTTGTATGGAAAAGATGATCCCAAATACTTGGAAAAACAAAACAGAACTTCTAGAAATTTTAAAAAAAAAAAAAAAACAGTAAGCAAAACTGAAAATTCAATGGATAGGTTTAACAAGAAATAACACAGAAATGAAGAAAGAATAGCCAATTGGAAAATGGTTCAGAAAACATTATCCAGAATTTGGCATACAGACAAAAACAAAATACGAAAGAGAAGTTAACATGGGAAATAATGTGAGAAGTCTAACATATATGTAGTTGGAGTTCCAGAAGGAAAAGAGAGCAATAATTAGGTAGAGGCATATTTGCAAGTGATAAAAGCGGAGATAAAAGACACTGATCCATAGATTACAGACACCCAATGCATCCCAAGCAGGATTTTCTAAAAAGAAAGAAATCCATACCTAACACATCACATCAAAACTGAAGGAAAATGTCTTCAAAACTAAAAATTTTAAAAGTCATAAAAGAAAGTTATATTACCTACAAAGAAGAAACAGTGGACTTTTTGACAAAAATAATGAAAACATAATTTCAATGAGCTCAAAGAAAATAACAGTCAACCTAACAATCTACACTTAGTGAAAATGTCCTTCAAGAATAAATGAGAAGGCTGGATGCAGGGGCTCACACCTGTAATCCCAGCACTTTGGGAGGCCAAAGTGGGCAGATCACCTGAGGTCAGGAATTCAAGCCTGGCCTGGCCAACATGGTGAAACCTCATCTCTACTAAAAACATAAAATTAGCCAGGCATGGTGGTGCCCGCCTATAATCCCAGCTACTTGGGAGGCTGAGAATAAATGAGAAGTAAAAAGAAGAAAACTAGACAATAGAAGAACCACAGAGATTCACAAAATGAGGTTATTAGATTTTTTTTTATTGAATTTTAGGTTTTGGGGTACATGTTAAGAACATGCAAGATTGTTGCACAGGTACACACATGGCAGTGTGATTTGCTGCCTTCCTCCCCATTACCTATATCTGGCATTTCTCCCCATGCTATCTCTCCCCAAGGTTATTAGATTTCAATTTAAAAATTACTGTAGTTAATATGTTCAAAGACTTAAAAGAAAAAAATTAGGCCAGACACAGTGGCTCACGCCTGTAATCCCAGCACTTTGAGAGGCCAAGGTGGGTGGATCACTTGAGGTCAGGAGTTCGAGACCAGCCTGGCCAACATCATGAAACCCCGCCTCTACTAAAAATACAAAAATTAGCCTGGCATGCTAGCATGCACCTGTAATCCAAGCTACTCAGGAGGCTGAGGCAGGAGAATCACTTGAGCCCAGGAGTCAGTGGTTGCAGTGAGCTGATATCACCCCACTGCACTCTGGCCTGGGTGACAGAGTAAGACTCCATCTCAAAAAAAAAAAAAAAACATTTTAAGTTTTGACAAAAAATTAGAAACTATGAAAAGAATCAAATGAAAATTGAGAACAAAAAAATACAGTAACTGAAATTGATCAATGGGTTTAACAGTATATTATGCACAGCTAAAGAAATAACTGATGAACTAGAAAATAGATGAGGAGAAAAAAATCCATGGCAAAGTACAGAAGAAAAAAAAAAAGAAGCAAACAGTGTAAGAAACATGGGTTACAATGACTAGATCTAACTAAGGGTAATCAGAGTTCCAGAAGGAAAGAAGAGACAAATTGGAACAAAAGCAGTATTTTGGAGATAATGGTTGACAATTTTCTGAAACAAATGAAACGTATGAGCCATATATTTAAGAATCACTATTAATCTAAATCAGGATAAATACAAAGAAAACCACGACTAGGTACATCATAGTCAAAATGCTAACGAAGAAACATATCTTAAAAGAAGACACACACACATACACAAAGGCAATGCCTTCAAAGGAGCACCAGGACAGCTAGTTCCCAAGAGAACAAGTTTGAAGAAAATAAAATGAGATCTTCAAAGTGTTAAGAGAAAATAGCTGCCTATCCCAAATTATATATTCAATGGAAATAACCTTCAAAATTAAAGGTGAAATAAAAATATTTTCAGACAAAAGGCTGACAAAATTCCTTAAAGGAAATACTAAAAGTTATCCTTCAGGCAGAAAAAAAGGTGATCCCAGATGAAAGTTTGTATTTGCGGAAAGGAATGAAGAGCAACTGAAATTGTAAATATATGGGCTGTTCTAAATTAATACTGTACAATACAATGAAAATAATGTCTTAGAAGACTTAATATACATAGCTATAATGGCACATAGGTCAGAAGAGGGTATAAATGTCCTAGGGTCCTTGCATTATCTGTGAAGTAAGCAAAAATGCCAATTAACATTAGACTTTAACAAATCCAAAATACATGTTGCAATCTCTCTTACAACTACAGCCCATCAGTTTCACTCCTGGGTACATGCCCAAGAAAAATGTGTGAACATGTGTACCAAAAGAGAAGTCTAAGTATGTTCCTAGCGGCGGTATTCGAGATAGCCCCAGATGTCGATAGAGAAAAGTAAATTGTAGTAGATTCATCCAATGGAACAAAACAGAATCAGAGAGTTCCAGAAAGTCTCCGTGGCTTGACAATCTTTCCCAGCACTGCCTCTGGAATGAACAGACTTGCTTCACTCCGTTTAGGATTAAAGGATTAAAAGTTCCGGAGGAGTGAGTCACCCTCACATACTTTAGGCAACATGCTGGCACCTTGGCTCTGTTGAGATTAGAGGAAGAATCTGGCAGATGGAGCCTTCAGGGGCCTCTTCATTTCTGTAGTGGGAGTTCTGCCAGAGCCTCGATTTATCATTCCACCAAGCTGGTACACACCTAGGGAACTGCCCAGAGGTAATCATGCATGCTGTCAGGCAGGATGAATGGATGTGGGTGGAACCACCTCCCCCAACAAAACCGTCCATCCCTTTGGACATATCTTCCCATACATATACTTTCCAAAAGTCTGTTGCCTAAAATAATGCGATTTTTTCCCCTTACAACATAAAATATACCCACGCGTCCCAAAGAGAGGCACCCAAGTCTCCTCCATTTCTGCACCCAACTCCAAGATAAAGATCTTTGGATCAGAACTGTGCCTCTTTTAATTCCATCACAAGTCTGTAACCTATGGTCTAAATAGCAAGTTTGTCCGTATTGAGGGGAAAGGAGCCAGTCAAAGAGATGAGAAATTCTTTGAAATATATAAACATACATATTTAGCAAGGAAGAAAATTTGAGGATCAGCAACAGTCTTTGTGTTTCCAAATAGCTATGAGGTTTCTTTACCCCTCATACAATCCAAATTCCTCCTGCCTTGCTAATATGAGGTGTCCCAAGCTTTACTTCCTGAGGGTCTATGCCCTTGTTGGTCCTGCCTGTTTGGGCATTCAGTGGTATTCCATTAACTTTTACCTAGGGGAGCCCCCTGAGTTCCAGCCATCCTCTGCCCTACCCCGCGGTGCAACAGCAACCTATTTTGATTTTGCACTGATTGGAGGCCATCAGTCCAGCCAATGTTCCAACCCTGTTGTCTCTGCCTTCACCCAGTGGTTTGAGCAAGCACTTTGTGGACTGCATAGCCCCAGTGGCTCTCTCTAGACTAGTGACCTCACTGAAAGCAGTGACTCCTCCTCACCCTAGAGGGAGAGGCTGTATGTGATCTCAGTTTCTCACAATCGCCCCCAGTGCCATCAGCAACAGCAGCTGATGTTCTCAGAACTGGTATGCAAATCCCCCAAGGAGTTGGCACCAACTTTCAACCCCGATCCCCACCCCCCGCCCCCACACAGGCACACAAAACTCCTCTCATAGGAGCCCTGGAAAAAGAGAACCTGCCAATTAATATATGAAAAGATTTTCAACCTCACTAATAACCAGGGGAATGCAAACCGAAACAACAAGAAATCATTTTCACCTGCCAGACTGGAAACGATGACATTCTGGCAAGGATCAAGGCAAACAGGCAATTTCATTATGGCAGGAACTATAAATTGGCACGAGCGTTTTGGTGAGCAATTTGGCAGTGTCTCTAAGACTTAAAAATGTTCACATGATTTCTCCTCCCCAACATTTCCTCTTTTAGGTGTCTTCCCTAGAAAAGGACACTCTGACATAGACAAGTAGGCAGTGTTCACTGTAGCACTGTGGAGAAAAATGACAATCTGAAAACAACTGAAAATCTCTTTTCAGTGGGAAAAGAGATAAGTTTTCTTTTTTTTTTTTTTTTTTTTGAGACGGAGTTTCGCTCTTGTTACCCAGGCTGGAGTGCAATGGCGCGATCTCGGCTCACCACAACCTCTGCCTCCTGGGTTCAGGCAATTCTCCTGCCTCAGCCTCCTGAGTAGCTGGGATTACAGGCATGCACCACCATGCCCAGCTAATTTTTTGTATTTTTAGTAGAGACGGGGTTTCACCATGTTGACCAGGATGGTCTCGATCTCTTGACCTCGTGATCCACCCGCCTCAGCCTCCCAAAGTGCTGGGATTACAGGCGTGAGCCACCGCGCCCAGCAAGTTTTCATTTTTTATAGCTAAGCATGAACTAGATCCACATGTATCAACAGGGATTTCAAAACTGGATGAGATAGTTGAGTGGAAAAAAGCGAGGAATGAAAAAAGTGAACGATATGGGTGGAGAGTATCATTTTTGCAAAAACAAACACATGCGTGTTTATGTAATTTTTTTTCTAGGCCTGGAAAGATTTACTCCAAACTCATACTGAGGGTGGGGAGGGGTGGGGAGGAGAGGAAACTAGATCAGGTTACTGTCAAAGAGGACTCTATTTATAACGTACTTATTTTCATAAGGAGAGCGTATTCATGTTATACTCTCGCAACAGAAAATTAATAATAAAAAATAATGCATGTTACTCTGGAAAGTATACCTAACTTTCAAACACTCACTCACATGGTATATGATCAAGATTTACCTTTTGTGACATCCTCTTTGCAGGACTACAGACTGAGTGGCCCCAGAAGCTTCCAGAAGTAGCATCCTGGGAAGACAAGGTCTAACAGGCTAAACAGGCAAGCACAGTAGAAAGCTTTCACTGACACTTATGAAGCCAAATTCAAACAAAAACTTCTAAAGCTTTTGAAAATCCATCAAAATGAGTGAGTTTGGGCCCCTGAATTAGTTACCTACTACTGCATAACAAATTATCCTAAACCCTAATGCGTCAAAACAACACATTTCTGGCCGGGCACGGTGGCTCACGCCGGTAATCTCAGCACTTTGGGAGACCAAGGCAGGCAGATCACCTGAGGTCAGGAGTTCATCAGCCTGACCAACATGGAGAAATCCTGTCTCTACTAAAAATACAAAAAATGAGCTGGGTGTGGTGGGCCATGTCTGTAATCCTGGGTACCCAGGAGGCTGAAGTAGGAGAATCACTTGAACCAGAGAGGTGGAGGTTGCGGTGAGCTGAGATCGAGCCATTGCACTCCAGCCAGGGCAACAAGAGTGAAACTCCATCTCAAAAAAAGAAAAAATTTCTTTTCTCATACCTTCTATGCTGCAGGAATCAGGGTCTCTCCCAGGGCTGCTGGCTCATCTGAAGGTTTCACAGGGGAAGGATCTGTTTGCAAATTCACCCTCGTGGTCGTTGGCCAGATTCTGTTTCTCACAAGCTGTTGGACTAAGGGCCTTGATTCCTCTGGGGGTGTCAGTTTCTCGCTGGTTGTTGGCCAGAAGCTACTCTCAGTTCCTGGCCATGTGAACCTCTGCATGGGGTGTTTGACAGCATGGTAGCTGGCTTCCTCAGAACAAGCACGTGAGAGGCATCAGAGAGAGACAGTTTGCAATCAAGACAGAAGCCACAGTGTTGGCCGGGCATGGTGGCTCACACCTATAATCCCAGCACTTTGGAAGGCCAAGGTGGATGGATCGCTTGAGGTCTGGAGTTCGAGCTTTGCCTGGCCAACATGGCAAAACCCGGTCTTTACAAAAAATACAAAAATGAGCCGAGAGTGGTGGCATGCACCTGTAGTCTCAGCTATTAGGGAGAATGGCGTAAGCCCAGGAGGTAGAGGCTGCAGTGAGTCGTGACAGTGCCAGTACACTCCAGCCTGGGTGACAGAGCATGATCGTGTCTCCAAAAAAAAAAAAAAAAAAAGTCTTTTGTAATCTAATCTCAGATGGGA
>NW_022437382.1:0-39557 GCF_009761245.1 Sapajus apella
CCTCGGCCTCCCAAAGTGCTGGGATTACAGGCTTGAGCCACCGCGCCTGGCCTCTATAAACATTTTCTCAAGTGCACATACTGTGTCCAAGGCTACTCCTTAGAAGTTTGAATCCAGCGTCTACCAAAATTCAGATGTCCAAGAATTCAAGAACATGTCCAGAGACCTGATCATTATAGGATAAAATAAAAATAAGAAGTTTAATCCACCTACCTGAAAATAAGAGAGAATATTTTGCTCATTTTATCTGGAAATGAAAGTCCTTTTATTTATAAAGATCAAAGAGACATTAAAATGAGACCACAATTATTTCTTTCTTCCTTTTTTGTGCTGTGTATTTATCTCTTGAAATTGCTTGCTATTGCCACAAGTAGCTATAAATTAGTAATGCCACACAGGACAATACGTATATCCAGTCACTAATTCATTTATTTTGAAAATAATAAAATATAAAAATAAAAGTATCCAGAGCCATGACCATCACTATACCTACTTGTAAAATGTGAGGTACAATATTCTTGTTCTTTCTCTTACCCAGAAGCTAGTGAATCAGGACAGGTGGTTCAGGCTCTGGAGCTCTACCAGAGCAGTTCTGTTTTCTATTTAGAATCGCCATGAGTCTCTCCAGCCTGGCTTATCATTGGGCCATCAGCCCAGGAATCCTCTCTCAATCTAGGCATCTTTGAGACATTTGAGGATGTCCAGGGCAGAATCGTGTCAGGCTGACGAGTGGTTAATTGTGCTTCTGTCTCAGTGTAAGAGAAGTGAGTCATCCTGTGTTTGTTCCTTCCCACATACAAGATATGTCTTTGGTTGGTACCCAGAAGAAAGTTTCTTCAGTTTTCTGGTACTTGGGTGAAAAACAAGAAGGAGATCTGGAGACTCAAACAGATAAACGAATTGCTTCCATTTCATATGGCCATTAGAAAAACACATAAAGCAGTTATGGTGTCTACCATCCAGAGACTTTTAGTCTAGACTAGCAATTAGATAATGGTTGAATTAAGGATCATATGGTTGGTATAATAAATAGATGTGTGCAAAAAAAATTGTGGGCTTTATTTGGGCCACATTTTTTATATTGTTGTGATTTCTGATGTCATCACCTTAAGAGATATTTATGGACAGAAATTTTGTTATTATTATTTGTATTTCTTTTACCTTGCCAAGGATACATATTTATCTTCTAATAAAATGACCCTAGAAAACCTTAGGAGATTTGTTTAAATTAGTATATGTTAAAAAATTGACACTGCAGTGGCTAGAAAAGACAAAAATTACACAAACTCTAGGATTTAAGTTTGTCTTAGATAAGCTTCAATAAAAACAGAACTGGAAATATACCCCAGTGGCATAGAGAACAGAATTGTACACAGGGTCTACTCTATGCCCCAGCCCTGTTTGGAGTCACCCTATTTGGAGGTCTTATTTAGGTTTGGCTCCACCTTGGAGTCTTGACTTACAGAACTGATTAGAAGAGACCAGAGTTTTGGCTGGTGAATCCTGCTGCCTTTCTAGAGCTGGTGCTCAGAATTTCCTGAAACCCAAAAGCAGATAAATGGTAAAAATTAAATATGTATTTTAGGGTCTTAATTTTTAAATTTTTTTATTAAAACCAGTACTTGCAGAAATATTCCATTTAGCAACTTGTTTTCTATTCCTGCAGATCCATTAGTTGCTCCACATGTCACAAAAAAGTAAATATAAACACATTAAAAATTGCTCTAGGCCAGGCGCAGTGGCTCATGCCTATAATCCCAACACTTTGGGAGGCCGAGGCGGGCGGATCATGAGGTCAGGATATCGAGACCATCCTGGCCATGGTGAAACCCCGTCTCTACTAAAACATACAAAAAATTAGCCGAGTGTGGTGGCGCAAGCCTGTAGTCCCAGCTATTCAGGAGGCTGAGGCAGGGGAATCTCTTGAATCTGGGAGACAGAGGTTGCAGTGAGCTGAGATTATGCCACTGTACTCCAGCCTGGTGAAAGAGCAAGACTGTCTCAAAAAAAAAAAAAAATTGCTCTAAACAACATTAAACTCTTCCATTCCATATCCCTCTCATCTGCCTATATTTAGATTTCATTATACACATTTCAAAAAAAGACAATGACCAAAAAACAGAAGAAATAAAAATAGTGAGCCCTTTATCAAAATCCTAGGAATTATTAAACACAGTACCAACTCCCAGGGTGATATGAGAATTCAATCACATAATGTGTTATTCCGGCACAGTGCTCTAACATACTCTTGAGCACATAGTACCTGCTAACGAGCATGTAGTACCTGCTAACTAAGCATTGCATTAGTACATGTGTACATGTGTTTCAAATGCAGCCTCATTCAGATATTGCTGCCTTCTGTTTCCTCTGTAAACCTTAAAGAGCCAGCAAAGAATATGACACTTTTGTCTTCATTTGCCCTGTAAGTATTTGTGCTGTGATGAGAATGCTGAGTATAAGGAACTCTGGGCTTTGCCTGCTTTCTCCAGCTAATGCTAATGATGAGCCCAGGAGGAGCAACATCAGCACTGACAGAGGACTTGTTTAAAACACCCATCCATGGATCCTTTCCAAACCTGCAGAATCACGTTATGTAGAGTGGGGCTACAGTTACCAAGCAGTTTTTAAGCTCATTAAAGCTTGAGAGAAGGCTGGGCGTGGTGGCTCATTGCCTGTAATGCCAGCACTTTGGGAGGCCGAGGTGGGTAGATCACGAGGTCAAGAGTTTGAGACCAGCCTGACCAACATGGTGAAACGCCAGCTCCACACTGGGTGCAGTGGCGGATGCCTGCAATGCCAGCTTATTGGGAGGCTGAGGCAGGAGAATTGCTTGAACCCAGGAGGCAGAGGTTGCAGTGAGCCGAGATCACTGCACTCCAGCTTGGGCAACAAGATCAAAACTCCATCTCAGGAAAAAAAAAAAAAAAAAAAAGAAAGCTTGAGAGGCAATGCTTAGCTAAGTGGTTATCAGCCCAGGCTTCTCACTAGGATTACATGGCCAGTTTGCAGAAATCTCTTTACTTGTACCCTTTGCACAGGTTCTATTTATTGTTCTGGGTGGAAGCATCCATATTGTTTTAATTAAGTGCCTCATGTGATTCTGAGGTGAGGCCAGAATCAACTATGAGGGGTTTAAGATACGTTTAGAAGAGTTAAGTTCCACCTTTGCACTAAAGGGTGGTCACAGGGCCTGTTCTCTTTTGGGTTTGGTGGGGATAGGACAGTATGGCCCTTATTAGAAGAAATTGCTAGTGTCTGTGGCAAGACAGGGCATCTGAGGACAGAAAAAAAGACAGGATTTTTGGTTTGTTTTGAGACAGTCTCGCTCTGTCACCCAGGCCGGAGTGCAATGCTACGATCTTGGCTCACTGCAACCTCCGCCTCCCGGTTTCAAGCGATTCTCCTGCCTCAGCCTCACGAGTAGCTGGGACTACAGGCACGTGCTGCTACGCCAGCTAATTTTTGTATTTTTAGTAGAGACAGGGTTTCACCATGTCGATCAGGCTGCTCTTGAACTCCTGACCTCGTGATCTGCCTGCTTTGGCCTCCCAAAGTGCTGGGATTACAGACGTGAGCCATCATGCCTGGCCAACAGTTATATTTTTATCTCTATGGAGTAGTTTATTGTTCCTGAATCTCTTCTGTTATAAAGGACAGAAATAAGTGGGCCTTTTCTGCAGGTTTTGGTTTTGCCTGTGGGTGTGGTGGTGTCAGGTAAACAGTTGGTGCTGACACCTTTAAAAGCATATTCTCAAGATACAGGTGTAATTCATCCAGAGAATCCCATCTGAGAAGGAATTCCAGAGAAGGAGAAAGGAAAAAATCACATTTTTGTTGGTTGTTTTTGTTTTTCAGATGGACTCTTGCTCTGTTGCCAAGGCTGGAGTGCAGTGGTACGATCTCTGCTCACTTTAACCTCCATCTCCTGAGCCCAAGTGATTTTCCTGCCTCAGCCTCCTGAGTAGCTGGGAGTACAGGTGCATGACACCACGCCTCGCTAATTTTGTATTTTTAGTGGAGACAGAGTTTTACCATGTTGGCCAGGCTACTCTCAAACTCCTGACCTTGTGATCTGCCTGCCTCAGCCTCCCAAAATTCTGGGATTATAGGCATAAGTCACCACACCTGGCCAAAAATTACTTTATAAAGCTAAATGTGTCTCAGATCAAGAGCTGTGTCCACTCTGCCTCCTGTAGTGCTGTGTGTTTTGTACCTGCAAACCTTTACTTCTCTACTTGTGTTTTTCCTCCTTAGTGGTTTAACTCCTTCAAAGTATGATAGTCAAGGGTCTCTGAAAAATATTTCTTTCCTATATACAAGACCTTTCTTTACATTCTCTACATCTTGGCTTCTATGCTGTGCAGAATTTACACCATGAATTTATAATCTGCAATATTGAAAATGTTCCCTTTATGGCAGGTGCGGTGGCTCACACCTATAATCCCAGCACTTTGGGAAGCTGAGATGGGCAAATCATGAGGTCGGTGGTTGAGACCAGCCAGGCCAACATGATGACACTCCATCTCTACTAAAAATACAAAAATTAGCCGGCCTGGTGGCAGGTGCCTATAACCCCAGCTACTCGGGAGGCTCAGGCAGGAGAATCGCTTGAACCCAGGAGGTAGAGGTTGCAGTAAGCCAAGATCAAGCCACTGCATTCCAGCCTGGGCAGCAGAATGAGACTGTTTCAAAAAAAAAAAAAAAAAAAAAAGGTTCCCTTTGTGGATATTGAACATGAGAAAGAGTGGATTCTCAAGATCTTTTTTATTTATTTTTTTTTTTTGAGACAGTCTTGCTGTGTCGCCAGGCACCAGGCTGGAGTATAGTGGCGCAATCTCGGCTCACTGCAATCTCCACCCCCTGGGTTCAAGCAATTCTCATGCCCCAGCCTCCCAAGTAGCTGGGACTACAGGCACGCGCCACCACACCCAGCTAATTTTTGTATTTTTTCAGTAGAGACAGGGTTTCACCATGTTGGCCAGGATGGTCTTGATCTCTTGACCTTGTGATCCACCTGCCCTAGCCTCCCAAAGTGCTGGGATTACAGGCGTGAGCCACAGCGCCCGGCCCTCTCAAGATCTTTATTAGGGAAGAGCTGGGGTCCTTAGTAAAGATGGAGGACTTGTAATGTTGAAGTTCCCTCTCTGTTCTTCATTAGCTGTATGAAGAACACAATTTTAAATTGCTTATTTGAACAGGATGGCATTTATTACCCAGAAAGTTCTGAAAAAGAATTATTGGGAAATACCTGCTTTCTAGGGTGCTAAGGAGATACTACTTAAAATCACTATGAAAAATTACAGAACAAAAGAGAGATCTCCTCCATCTTGAACTTTACATAGAACTGATGTTTCTTTGTAGTTAAATTCAGACTGTACTTTTGGGGGAAGATATTCTAGCAGTGATACTGTGTTCTTCTGTGTGTATCAGCACTTTATAAAAATCTGTCCTGGGCCGGGTGTGGTGGCTCACGCCTGTAATCCAAGCACTTTGGAGGCTAAGGCGGGCAGATCACCTGAGGTCGGGAGTTCAAGACCAGCCTGACCAACATGGTGAAACCCTGTCTTTAAAAAAAAAATTAAAAAAAAAAAAAATCTGTCCTAGTGCAGTTGATGTTAATGATTCACTTGGTTAAAGAGCTCCCTGACAGATGTATTTCACTATGGAGTTAATTATTTTTCTCTTCATTATTAAGTATCTTTATGTAGCTACTGTGTATACACTATCACATTTAATCTGGTAGCTTCTCTTCTTTTTTTGGTTTTCTTTGCACATATCTGTCTTTAGAAAATGAAACCACTCGGCCGGGCACGGTGTCTCAAGCCTGTAATCCCAGCACTGTGGGAGGCCGAGGCGGGTGGATCACGAGGTCAAGAGATCGAGACCATGCTGGTCAACATGGTGAAACCCCGTCTCTACTAAAAATACAAAAAATTAGCTGGGCATGGTGGCGCGTGCCTGTAATCCCAGCGACTCAGGAGGCTGGGGCAGGAGAATTGCCTGAACCTGGGAGGCGGAGGTTGTGGTGAGCCGAGATCGCGCCATTGCACTCCAGCCTGGGTAACAAGAGCGAAACTCCGCCTCAAAAAAAAAAAAGAAAATGAAACCACTCATCTTTGTTTACAGGCCAGATAAACTGGGAAAAACACAGGTGCTTCTGCTTACTGGTTGTTTGACAAAATATTCTTCTTGGGTTCTTGGGTTCTTCAGAACATTGACATTACTGATGGTCTTATTAGAAATTCAGAAACTCAAACTTTATTCCAGATCTTCTGAAAAAATAATCTGCATTAACAAGACCTCCAGTTTGTTGTACCCATTAAAATGTGAGAGGCATCTTCTAACCCAAAACTTTTTTTCCATCTGAAAAATATACACAACTCATTTTGTATGATGTAAATATAGCAGTAAAAAAGTGTACATATTTGGGTGGGGTGCAGTGGCTCACGCCTGTAATCCCAGCACTTGGAGAGGATGAGGCAGGCACATCACCTGAGTTCGGGAGTTCAAGACCAGCCTGACCAACATGGAGAAACCCCGTCACTACAAAAAATTACCTGGGCATGGTGGCATGTACCTGTAATCCTAGCTACTCCAGAGGCTGAGCAGAATTGCTTGAACCCAGGATGCAGAGGTTGTAGTGGGCCAAGATCACACCATTGCACTCCAGCCTGAGCGACAATAGAGAAATTTGTCTCAAAAAACAAACAAACAAAAGTACGTATTTGCGTTCATGCTCATAACATATATTCACTGATGTAGGTCTTAGGTCACTTTCTTTTCTCATAGAGAATATATTAGATAATATTTCCGTGTTTAAAAATATTTAATTAGATAATTTTAGTTACTCCTGTAAGTTATAACCAGTTCTCTTTAGTGTCGCATTTCACCTTGAGTCAAATTGAAAATTCTGCCCATGGTTGTTACAGAATATCCAAGAGACCGGAGAGACTAATGGGTGAAACGATTTTATTGAGGTGGCCACCGGCTCAGAGGATTAGCATTCTAAGTGCGAGCCCTGGGAGAAGAGAATGGGGTACTTTTATACATCCAGGATTACATAGCAGCTAACAGGTTTACAGAAGTGAGAACAAAGAACAATTAATTTGCAACATGTCTTATGATATGTGTTACATTTAAAAAATAGCTTTTTGAGAAATGCATTGTACATTCTTTGGGTGTTATCTTGCCCTTTGACCTTGCAGCTGGTTAGCAAGAGAAACGGGAGTCCTGAGATACCCGGGAACTTTGCTGAGAATGTGGGGAGAATAGATAAGATAGGTTTTACAGGGATTTAATTTTAAGTAGAGCTGGGGGTTAGGTTTTATATTAAACGGCACACAACACACCAAAATTTACTTTATTATGTAGCAACTATAAATAATAAGGTTTTGTTTTACTATTCTTGATATTATTTAATTCCCTTCTTCATGATCACTTGGTAAATGTGTGTATGTTTTTCAGGGACCATTGACATTTATGGATGTAGCCATAGAATTCTCTCTGGAGGAGTGGCAGTGCCTGGACACAGCACAGAAGAATTTATATAGAACTGTGATGTTAGAGAACTACAGAAACCTGGTCTTCCTGGGTAAGGATAACTTCAAAACACAATTCCTAATATGTCCTAAAGGTTTCATTTCTCTTCATTGTAGAATGTTTTCTGGCAATCTATGCTTTACGTAAATAAGTGTCAGATCCCTGTTTTTAGGAAAATTTGGGATTTGTTCATGTAGATTTTTGTTTCATTAATCTACTAATTTTTCTGAAAACTTGCCAGCTTTATCAATATGAAACAGTCACGTCTTTCCTTATAATTATATTTTAACATAGATATAGTGGGAATAAAATAATGGAAAGAAAACCCTGCTCATTTCCCCAATGTACACTACAACAGCAAAATTATTTTTATTCGTGATTTGTACTACTGCAGGGTGGCAAGCAGGGGTGAAGTTATTGGGGGGAAAGGGGTGGTGGGAACAAATGCCAGAACCAAAACACAGACGTGTGAACAATACCTACTCTAAAAGCAAAACAACAAATAAAGGAGAGAAGGAGAGGAGAGGAAAAAAGAGAAGAGAAAGAAAGGGGATGGGAAGGGAGGAGAGAAGAGAGGCTCTCAAATAGTGCTACAGGTCTTAGACCTTTTAGAATCTTTAAAAGAAAAAATTATTGCTATCAACATGCCACATATCATTTTTCTTTCTCCAGTTTTTTACATTAATATCCTCTGCTTATTTGAAAAAAAAAAACAAAACTAAAACTAAAATAACTCAACATCTCAAATGATCTATAAATTCACCAGGAAACACTCTGTCACTTAAGTTCTCATAGATAATAAAACACTGATAACGATCTGGGACAATGAAACTTCCGACCAGTGTTTGCGGTTGATTGTTTATCAGCTGCTCCTCTATAACACTAACATTTCTCTTTCACGAATATAACCTGGTCTCACTACATCAGAGCTCGCCAAGGTTCATGTCCCTCACTCCGCTTCTGCTAGTCCCAAATGTTTTTCTCCTTTAAATGAAAAAAAAAAAAAAAAAAAAAAAAAAAAAACCTAATTTTAAATTCTGAAAATTCACTGGTTATTATATTATTTGCCATGGGAGGGAGGTATGTGTGAGGTGAGAGAGGATTAATGAAAAACAAAAAAAACACACCTAAATAGCAACATACACAGAAATTTATTTCCAAAATGAATGGGAAAAAGGAGAGAAGAGGAAGGTAGTAGCACTAACCAAAGTCATAAAGCCAGGTTGGAACAAGAACAAATTACTGTGGTTCCTAGAGCCGAACTGAAGAGAAGACAGGCAGAAGGGAAGACAAGATTGGAAGAATTCTGTAGTCAATGGGAATCTTTTTCTATCTCAATGATTTAGTTATAAATATAGATTATTAGTCTTCTCTCTATACATGTAACAAATGCCAAACTTACTACCACAAAATTACTAAAACTGACTTTTTCACATTTGTTAAAAAAGGTAAAAATCACATAATTTTCTTCCCTTCCTTCAGGTCAAGTTCTGAACTAAAATATTACACGTAACAACAGCTAGTCCTAACTTTTAAACAAAGTGAAATCATATAGAGCTCCTTTGCCAGCATAAGGAGCTACATAATTTCTGTTACACTTGCCTAGGCATGAGAAACTTAACAGCAACTCAAAAGGTGGAAGTTAAGGAAAGGAAAGCTATGAAGCAGAGAAAGACTATCAGATGAAACAAATACTCTGAAAAACTCAAATCTGCCATTCAAGTATTGAAAATACCCCAGAGGGGACAATTAATGGGATCTATTACAACAAAGTCAGCAAAGTAAAATGCAAATCTCACTCATGATAAATGGTCTTGATAGGCTGTTTGCTGAAAGACCTAAGGCTGGTGATTCAGTCCACAATTCCTTTTGGACCCTCAAGAAGGGGTTCATTTGAAAGTCATAATTTCCTTTTTGCAATTTTCTCTTTGTTGTCTTCAGAGAATAGTCATTTCCTTCTTTCTTTTATTTATTTTTTTTATTTTTTATTTTTTCTAACACGGGGTTTCACCATGTTGGTCAGGGTGGTCTTGAACTCCTGACCTCAGGTGATCTGTCCACCTTGGCCCCCAAAGTGCTTGGATTACAGGTGTGAGCTACCACGCCCGGCCTCATTTCCTTCTTTCATCCAGGTTATACAGACCGTTTCCTTAAACCCCAAAAAGGGTAATAATTTTCATATACTAAAAGGCTTCTTTTAGAAAATGGGAAAAAGAATATGAGGCCACAGCAGTGATGTTAACAGTTACTCTTCATTGCTTCTTTAGCTGCCATGATCAGTGATGTCAAGCTAGATAGTGGTTTGGCCAGTTTCAGGAAAGGATGCTGTAATAATTCTTTGGCTGAACCCCTTTTTTTCCACATCCATTTCCAAACATCGATTTAAGAAATCCTGGAATATTGGGGAAAGTTTCCGTGGATTCTAAAGTTCTGGGATTCCATTAATTGCTATTAGGTAAAAGATCCTCAAGGGATTTTCACTAAGGTATGGAGGCTCTCCTTCTACCATCTCAATAGCCATGATACCCAGAGACCATATGTCAGCTTTACGGCCGTAAGCTTTCTGTGTATCCATCTCTGGTTCCATCCAGTATAGTGTTCTGACCATGGTATTGCCTTTGCTTTGCTCTGGGGTGATCTGGGCACAGAAACCAAAGTCAGTAAGCTTAACTGATCCTTCCATTCCCAAAAGTACATTGTCACTTTTGATGTCTCTGTGGATCACTTGATTAGCATGTAAAATAGATCACTCTCTGCATACAGCAGCAATCTGTGCTTCCTCCATGCAGGTTTCTGTTACAACATCACTAAGTGATCCACCAGCAAGGTACTCCCATTACCACAAACAGTTTACCTCCTACTAGGTAATTGTCCAAGAAGTTAAATATGTTGGGATTTTTTAATTCTTTCATCACCAGAATCTCGTTAATGATCAATTCCTTCTTTGGCTGTTTCTGTAAATCTGTTTGATAGCAACCTCTTGTCCCAGTGAGTCAGTAGCAGTGAAAACTGTACCAGAAGCCCCTTGTCCAATTTTTTCATATCTTGTATATTGTTTCTTACGGTCACCTATGCTCACAGTAGTTCTTAATTTTTCCATAATCTCTTCATCTGTCATCTTAGTCTTCTTTTCCTGTTTGCCTGGAGACTTGGCACCGCCATCAACATTTGAATCACCAACTGGTGCAGAAACGGTCAGTTACAGACCGTGTGTAAATGGATTTTGTATGATCTGGTCCTGGGGCAGTAACAGGAGGAGCAGTCTCTTCATCGTCATCGTCTTCCCCTGTCACTACTGCTGATGTTTCTGATCCCTTGGCATTCGGGGTGGTGCTGCAGAAGGGAAGTCATCTTTCTCAGGAAGAGTGAAGCTCAGATATTTCTGCTTCACTGTGTTGAAGTCGTAGAACTGTAAGACACCCAGCACAGCCTGAGGATTCTTTTGCTCTAGTTTGGTGATATTGGAAGTTTGTAGTAATCGAGCCCACTGTTCTGGCATGCCAGTGAATTCTCCGGTAACAGCATCAAGGCCAACATGGATAATGTGTTCAAAATCAGATGGAGGAGAAATTTCTGGCCATTCCTTTTCTTTCTTTTTACTTCCTGTCTCTGTGCCTGAGAATATGGAGATGATTTTATTCCTGGGCTTTTTCTCCTCTGGAACAGAGGGCAAAGATTTCAAACTATGATTGGCTGACAAACGGTCTTTGCCTCCAGTGCTAAAAATGGTACTGCTCATTCGCACCGGAGGTGCTGGAGGCTCGTTTTCCATTTCTCCTTTATCAGACATGATTCAGAATTGTGAAATGGCCCTAGGCGAGCCAAGGTCCCCACCCCAGCCAGGCACCTTGGTTGGAGCTTGGCGGGAACGCTGCGGAGCCGTCCCGGGCCAGCACCAGGCACAAGGAGGGGAGAGGAGGGAAGGGGAAGCTGGGTGGGAAGAGACATCCGCTGGAGCAGCTGCTGCTACTGTTAGGCCCAGCTGAGGGGAGCCCTGTGACCACCAGGGAGGGGAAGGGAGGGAGCCTTCAACAAGGGGAAGCGAAACCTCATGTAGATGTTTTATCTTGACCTGAACTTTCCACATTTCTGAGCTGATCTGTGTCCTTCACTCTAGATTAAAGGTAGTTCCAGAAATTTAGTGGCATAAAACATAGTTGCCCACACCTTAATTTTTGATTCAGTAGTACCAGGTAGTAAAATTAAGAATCTACACATTAAAAATATTTCAGTCCAGGTGTGGTGGCTCACACCTATAATCCCAACACTTTGGGAGGTTGAGTTAGGCAGATCGCCTGAGGTTGGGAGTTTGAGACCAGCCTGACCAACATGGAGAAACCCCGTCTCTACTAAAAATACAAAATTGCCTGGGTGTGATGGCACATGCCTGTAATTTCAGTTAGTTGGGAGCTGATGCAGGAGAATAGCTTGAATCCAGGAGATGGAAGTTGTGATGAGCTGAGATCACGCCATTGCACTCCAGCCTGGGCAACAAGAGCAAAACTTTGTCTCAAAAAAAATTAAAATGTCTAAATATTTAGAAATTTCTGTTATAAATTAGTATTCTAAGATTAATTTGCCAGGATATTCTATTACATCTTCTTTACTGAGAAAATTACTAGGTCAATAACTGGAGAATATGAGCAAGATTCATGTTATTTATTTATTAAAAAAACAGGTGTTTCTGTATCTAATTTAGACCTGATCACGTGTCTGGAGAAAGGAAAAGAACCCTGGAATATGAAGAGATATAAGATGGGAGCCAAACCTCAAGGTAAGTAAGAGTGAATACAACACATGACACAGATAAGACGTCCTATGGTGAAAGATAAAGTCGGTCCTTAAAATGTGGCTTGTGAAGCTGTGTTCCAAAGAAAATAGTTTCTGGACAGCCGGGTTGTTTTTGTTTTTGTTTTTGTTTCTTCAACATAGGAACATCTTCTCTCTTATGCTTTATTATTATTATTGTTGTTTTTGAACAGAGTCTTACTCTGTCACCCAGGCTGGAGTGCAATGGCACAGTCTCAGCTGCAACTTCTGCTTCCTGGTTTCAAGCAATTCTCCTGCCTCAGCCTCCCAAGTAGCTGGAATTACAGGCACCTGCCACCATGCCCAGCTAATTTTTTGTTTTTAGTAGAGACAGGATTTCACCATGTTAGCCAGGCTGGTCTCAAACTCCTCACCTCAGGTAACCTACCCGCCTCAGCCTCCCAAAGTGCTGGGATTATAAGGGTGAGCCATGTCTTATGCTTCTAAATTCTTTAATGATTATACTTTCCCTTTGGTGATCTTCCTTGAAGCTTACAGTAACAGCCAAAGTCCTCCTCATGGCGTGTAAGAGACTGCACAATCTGACTCCTTTTCCATTGTTTTTCGGAACACACAAATATCTGCATATTTTGAGAAACTCAAATGTTTGTAAGTTCTCTTGTTGCATCATGTCTGAAATGTGTGTGAGTAGTGGTTTCTGTTCCATTGGTTTTTAAATTTTTCCGCACATTGCATCTTGTTTTTTATTACCAGAGTCTTGAAATATAGTTTGAAATTATAAAGTATGATGGCCCTCTCCTTTTTTTTTTTTTTTTTTGAGACAGAGTTACTCTGTCACCCAGGCTGGAGTGCAGTGGTGCGATCTCAGCTCACTGCAACCTCCGCCTCCTGGGTTTAAGCAGTTCTCCTGCCTCAGCCTCCTGAGTAGGTGAGATTACAGGCATGCACTACTATGCCCAGCTAATTTTTGTAAAAACTAACATATATTGCTGGGCTCAGTGGCTCATGCCTATAATTCCAGCTATTTGGGAGGCTGAGGCAGGAGAATCTCTTGAACCTGGGAGACGGAGGTTGCAGTGAGCTGAGATCTTGTCATGGCACTCCAGCTGGGCAACAAAGAGTGAAACTTTGTCTCCAAAAAAAAAAAAAAAAAAAACCCATATATTTAAAACATAAAATATTAATTTTAGTTTATTTTACATGCTTATTTATTTAAAGATTCTCAATAGAATCTTCTATTTATAATTATACTGCATTTTGTCTGAAATTTTCCTGTATGCAGTACATGCCAATGATTCAAAATACCTCCCTTCCATGAGTACACAATTATAGTCAAATATTGTAGTTATCTAGACAAATTCTTTTTCTTTTTTTTCTTTTTTTGAGACAGAGTCTGCTGTGTCCCAGCCTGGAGCACAGTGGTGCAATCTCGGCTCACTGCAACCTCTGCCTTCCAGGTTCAATCAATTCTCCTGCCTTAGCCTCCCAGTAGCTGAGATTACAGGTGTGTACCACCATGCCTGGCTAATTTTTTTGTTTTTTTTTTGGAGACGGAGTTTCGCTCTTGTTACCCAGGCTGGAGTGCAATGGCGCGATCTCGGCTCTCCGCACTGCCTCCTGGGTTCAAGCAATTCTCCTGCCTCAGCCTCCTGAGTAGCTGGGATTACAGGCCCGCACCACCATGCCCAGCTAATGTTTTGTAGTTTTTTAGTAGAGACGGGGTTTCACCATGTTGACCAGGATGGTCTCGATCTCTTGACCTCGTGATCCACCCGCCTTGGCCTCCCAAAGTGCTGGGATTACAAGCGTGAGCCACCGCGCCCCGCCTAATTTTTTGTATTTTAGTAGGAATGGGGTTTCACCATATTAGCCAGGCTGGTCTCAAACTCCTGACCTCAGGTGATCCACCTGCCTTGGCCTCCCAAAGTGTTGGGATTACAGGCCTGAGCCACCACGACTGGCTGACAAATCCTTTTTTAGTGGTGCATCAATGTTGCGTGCCAGATTTTATGAGTAAAAATTTCTTATTATTTTTATGCAGTTCCATGTTAATGTGTTTTTTCAGTGTAGTTTCTTAACATCAGTCTATTGTATTTTTTGATTTTAGTTATGTATTATAGACAATTTGCAATTCTGTATACTTTAAGGTCAATGTGAGGTTCAATTGAGAGATAAATTAGCCATATGTTTATCACGATCAAATTATATATGTGTATGTATTTATCTATAAATATGATCCCAATTTTGGTTACGGCTTATCTTGCATATATTCTTTCTTAGCTGATTTACAATGGTTGTTTTATCTTGTCTAAGTGAATAGTAATAGAAATAGTCTTATTTTCACCATGTGTTTAATGATAAATATGTATTTCCCTTGAGAGAAACACTTTTATGATTCGAAGGTCATTTTTGAAAAGATTTATAATTCTGTATTTTTTTCACTTTTTCCTTTAGAAAAATTGTTGTAAAAACACATAATATGAAATTTACCATCTTAAATTTATTTAAGTGTATATTTCAGGGTCAGACATAGTGGTGGCTCACATCTGTAATCCTAGGATTTTGGAAGTTTAAGACAGGAGGATTGGCCAGGCGCGGTGGCTCACACCTGTAATGCCAGCACTTTGGGAGGCCGAGGTGGGTGGATCACCTGAGGTCAGGAGTTCAAGACTAGCCTGACCAACATAGTGAAACCCCATCTCTACTAAAAATACAAAAAATTAGCTGGGTGTGGTGGCGGGCACCTGTAATCCCAGCTACTAAGGAGGCTGAGGCAGAAGAAATCACTTGAACCCAGGAGGCGGAGGTTGGTTATGGTGAGCTGAGATTGTGCCATTGCACGCCATCCTGGGCAACAAGAGCGAGACTCCATTCCCCCCAAAAAAAGACAGGAGGATCACTTGAGCCCAAAAGTTTGACACCAGCCTGGGAAACATATCGTGGTTCCCTCTCTACAAAAATTTTTTTAAATAGCCAGGCATGGTGATGTGCACCTTGTGATCCCAACTACTTGGGAGATTGAGTGGGGAGGATTATTTGAGTCTGAGAGTTTGAGGCTGAAGTGGACCATAATTGTTCTACTACACTCCAGGTTGGGTGACAGAGTGAGACTCTATCTCAAAAAGAATCTGTACATTTCAGATATGTTACGTATATTCACATTAGGCCAGGCGCGGTGGCTCATGCCTGTAATCCCAGCACTTTGGGAGGCCGAGGCAGGCAGATCATGAAGTCAAGAGATCGAGACCATCCTGGCCAACATGGTGAAACCCCGTCTCTACTAAAAATACAAAAGTTAGCTGGGTGTGGTAGTGCGCGCCTGTCGTCTCAGCAACATCTTGTGAAACTAAAAGTTGATACCTGTCAATACCCATTAAGTTACAAAAACCTATTTTACCATCTCTGCAGCGCTTGACCAACACCTTTCCATTTTCTGTTTTTATGAGTGTGACCACTTGAGATATGTCATAAGTGGAATCATATACTATTATTTTGTTACTGGCTTATTTCAGGTGATATATTATTCTAAAAGTTTACTTTAAAATGTGACAATTTTTTCTTTTTAAAATTTTTAAAATTTTATTTTATTTGTTTACTTTTTTGAGATGGAGTTTCACCCTTGTTGCCCAAGCTGGAGTGCAGTGGCGCGATCTTGGCTCACTGCAACCTCCACCTCCTGGGTTCAAGTGATTCTGCTGCCTGAACCTCCCACGAAGCTGAGATTACAGGTGCCCACCACTGCACCCGGCTAATTTTTTTTATTTATAGTAGAGACAGGATTTCACCATCTTGGCCGGGCTGGTCTTGAACAGGAGTCCTAGTGATCTGCCCGCCTCGGCCTCCCAAAGTGCTGGGATTACAGGTTTGAACCACCATGACTGTCAAAAATTTTCTTTTTTAAGACCGAATAATATTCCATTGTGTGTATATGTTACATTTTTTGATGTGTTTATAAATCAAGGGACATCTGGGTTGCTTCAGCCTTTTGGTTTGGCTTTTGTGAATACTGGTATAATAAACATGAATGTTTAAATTTTATTTTCATTGTATCATCAATAGATTTGGTGTTTTTAAAAATTTAGGCTGGACGCTGTGGCTCATCCCTGTAATTCTAGCACTTTGGGACGCCAAGGTGGGCAGATCACCTGAGGTCAGGCTGGCCAACGTGGTGAAACCCCGTCTCTACTAAAAATACAAAAATTAGCCCAATACAGAGGTGGGCACCTGTGAGTCCAGCTACTCAGGAGGTTCAGGGAGGAGAATTACTTGACCCTGGGAGGCAGAGGTTGCAGTGAGCTGAGACCGTGGCATTGCCTACCACAGCCTGGGGGACAAGAGCAAAGCTCTGTCTCAATAAAAAAAGTACCCATTCTAATGAGTGTGAGGCAGTTTTGTTTCTTATTGTTATTTTTATGTGTTTCTCTACAAAATATTAATTTCGCATTTCCTTTCAAGTGCTTTTTCTCATTTGTATATCTTTTGTTTTGTGTTGTTTTTGTTTTATTTTTTGTTTTTTGAGATGGAGTCTTGCTCTGTTGCTCAGACTGGAGTGTAGTGGCACAATCTCAACTCACGGCAATTTCCACTTCCTGGATTCAAGTGATTCTCCTGCCTCAGACACTCAAGTAGCTGGGAGCACAGGTGCACACCACCATGCCTGGCTAATTTTTGTATTTTTTGGTAGAGACAATGTTTTACCATATTGCTCAGGCTGGTCTCGAACTCCTGACATCATGATCCGCCTACCTTGGACTCCTGAAGTGCTGGCACTACAAGTGTGAGCCACCGTACCTGGCCTTGTGTATCTCTTTTGATAAAAATTTATATATATATTTTTTTGCAAATCAAGTTATTCAACTTTATTGTTAAGTTTTAAAAGTTGTTTATATATTCTGAATATTAACTCCTACCACAAGCGATTTGCAAATATTTTCACCTATTTCCTAGGAGGCATTGTTTATTGATTTTTTTTTTTTTTTTTTTTTGATGTGCAGAAATTTTAAAGTACAGTGCAGTTACATTTTTCTGGCTTTTTTGTTGTTGTTGTTCATACATTTAATGTCGTTCTAAGAAAACTTTGCCAAGGCCAATATCATATCTTCTTTGTATATTTCTTCTAAAAGATTTATCTTTTATGTCTTAAATATTTTATTTAAAATATTTTTTGTATATGGTTCAAGGGAATATTCCAACTTTATTTTATCATTATAGATATCCAGTTTTCAATATTATTTTTTATTTGTATATATATTATTGCGTTTTAGGTTTTGGGGTACATGTGAAGAACATGCAAGATTGTTGCATAAGTACATACATGGCAGTGTGGCTTGCTGCCTTCCTCCCCATCACCTATATCTGGCATTTCTCCCCATGTTATACCTACCCAACTCCCCACCTCCCACTGTCCCTCCCCTAGTTCCCTATCACAGACCTCAGTGTGTGATGCTCCCTGCCCTGTGTCCATGTGTTCTCATTGTTCAACACCCACCTGTGAGTGAGAACATGCAGTGTTTGATTTTCTGTTCTTGTGTCAGTTTGCTGAGAATGATGGTTTCCAGGTTCATCCATGTCCCTACAAAGGACACGAACTCATCATTCTTTATGGCTTGCATAGTGTTCCATGGTGTATATCTGCCACATTTTCCCTGTCCAGTCTGTCATCGATGGGCATTTGGGTTGGTTCCAAGTCTTTGCTATTGTAAACAGTGCTGCAATGAACATTCGTGTGCATGTGTCCTTGTAATAAAACGATTTATATTCCCCTGGATATATACCCAGTAATGGGATTGCTGGGTCAAATGGAATTTCTATTTCTAGGTCCTTGAGGAATTGCCACACTGTCTTCCACAATGGTTGAACTAACTTACACTCTCACCAACGGTGTAAAAGTGTTCCTATTTCTCCACATCCTCTCCAGCATATGTTGTCTCCAGATTTTTTAATGATTGCCATTCTAACTGGCGTGAGATGGTGTCTCAGTGTAATTTTGATTTGCATTTCTCTACTGACCAGTGATGATGAGTATTTTTTCATACGTATTGGTCTCATATATGTCTTCTTTTGTAAAGTGTCTCTTCATATCCTTTGCCCACTTTTGAATGGGCTTGTTTGTTTTTTTCTTGTAAATCTGTTTTAGTTCTTTGTAGATTTTGGATATTAGCCCTTTGTCAGATGGGTAGATTGCAAAAATTTTTTCCCATTCTGTTGCTTGCCGATTCACTCTAATGATCATTTTTTTTGCTATGCAGAAGCTCTGGAGTTTAATAGGTCCCATTTGTCTATTTTGGCTTTTGTTGCCAATACTTTTGGTGTGTTAGTCATGAAGTCCTTGACTATGCCTATGTCCTGAATGGTTTTGCCTAGATTTTCTTCTAGGGTTTTATGGTGTTAGGTCTTATGTTTAAGTCTTTAATCTGTCTGGAGTTAATTTTAGTGTAAGCTGTCAGGAAGGGGTCCAGTTTCTGCTTTCTGCACATGGCTAGACAGTTTTCCCAACACCATTTATTAAGCAAGGAATCCTTTCCCCATTGCTTGTTTTTGTAAGGTTTGTCAAAGATCAGATGGTTATAGATGAGTGGCGTTGCCTCTGAGGCCTCTATTCTGTTCCATTGGTCTGTATTTCTGTTTTGGTACCAGTACCATGCTGTTGTGATTACTGTAGCCTTGTAGTATAGTTTGAAGTCAGGTAGTGTGATGCCTCTAGCTTTGTTCTTTTTGCTTAGAATTGACTTGGCTATGCTGGCTCTCTTTTGGTTCCATATGAAGTTTAAGGTGGGTTTTTCAAGTTCTGTGAAGGTCATTGGTAGCTTGATGGGGATAGCGTTCAATCTATAAATTACTTTGGGCAGTATGGACATTTTCACGATACTGATTCTTCCTAACCATGAGAATGGAATGTTTCTCCATCTGTTTGTGTCCTCTCTTATTTCATTGAGCAGTGGTTTGTAGTTCTCCTTGAAGAGGTCCTTTACATTCCTTGTTAGTTGTATTCCCAAATATTTTATTCTCTTTGTAGCAATTGTGAATGGCAGTGCATTCTTGATTTGGCTCTCTTTAAGTCTGTTATTGGTGTGTGGTGTATAGGAATGCTTGTGATTTTTGCACATTGATTTTGTATCCTGAGACTTTGCTGAAGTTGCTTCTCAGTTTCAGGAGACTTTGGGCTGAGACGATGTGGTCTTCTAAATATACAATCATGTTGTCTGCAAATAGAGACAATTTGACTTCCTCCTTTCCTAACTGAATACCCTTTATTTCTTTTTCTTGCCTAATTGCTCTGGCTAGAACTTCCAATACTATATTGAATAGGAGTGGTGAGAGAGGGCATCCTTGTCTAGTGCCAGATTTCAAAGGGAATGCTTCCAGTTTTTGCCCTTTCAGTATGATATTGGCTGTGAGTAATATTATTTTTTGATGAGATTATCTTTTTCTCCATTGTTTGCTCATGTGAAAGATCACTTGGTCATATATAGAAGGGTTCATTTCTGTGTTCTCCATTCTGTTCTTGCATCCATTTATCTTTGTGGCAGTACCACATTGTTTTTGTTATTGTAGGTTTTAATATGTTTTAAAATCAGGAAGTATAATGCCTCTTTGTTCCTATTCAAGGGTATTTGTCCATAGTTTATTACCAAATTTAAAAATTTTAAGTTATATTTCTATTAAAAACTGTGCATTGGGATTGTTACAGAGATCATATTGAATTTGTTTACCACTGTAGGTCATATTAACATCTTTGAAAAATTAAATTTTTTGACCCTTGAGCAAGAATATGTTGAATAATTTCTTTTCTTTCCTTTTTTTTTTTTTTTTTGAGACAGCGTTTTTGCTCTTGTTGCCCAGGCTGGAGTGCAATGGCTGGATCTTGGCTCACTGCAACCTCCGCCTGCCTGCCTCACCTTCACAAAGTGCTGGGATTACAGGCGTGAGCCACTGTGCCTGTCCTGAGTGTCCTTTATTTTCATATATATTTGTATTTGCCAGTTTTGGTTTTGCTGTTAATTTCTAGTTTCATCCAGTTTTGGTGAAAAAGCATATACTGTCTACTTGTGGTCTTCTTTATTTGGTGTTTTCATTTTAAGACAGGATCTTGTCCGTGCGCTGTGGCTCATGCCTGTAATCCCAGCACTTTGGGCGGCCGAGATGGGCAGATCACCGGAGGTCAGGAGTTCAAGACCAGCCTGACCAACATGGTGAAACCCTGTCTCTGTAAAAAAAAAAAAAAATTTTTTTTGTGAAAAGAAAAAGAAAGACAAGATCCTACTCTGTCAACAAGGCTGTTGTGCAGTAGCATGATCTTGGCTCACTGCAACCTCAATCTGCTATACTCAAGTGATCCTTCCACCTCAGCCTCTTGAGCTGGAACCATAGACATACACTATAATTCCTGGTTTGTTTTATTATTAGTAGGGTCAGGCGTTCACTGTGTTGCCCATGCTGATCTCAGACTCGGCCAAGTGATCCTTCCACCTTAGCCTCTCAAACTGCTGGGATTATAGTCATGAGCCACTGCATCCAGCTGATATTCCTAAATTTAATAAGATTTGGTATGTGTCCTAACAGTATACAGCAGGTGAAAATAAGAATATGTGTATTATATTGCTTTTTCATTTTTTGAGACAGTCTTGCTCTGTCACCCCAGCTAAAGTACAGTGGTGCAGTGTTGGCTCACTGCAACTTCTGCCTTCTGGGTTCAAAGCATTCTGCTGCCTCAGTCTCCAGAATAGCTGGGACTACAGGCATGTGCCACCATGCCCGGCTAATTTTTGTATTTTTAGTAGAAACAAGGTTTCACCATATTGTCCAGGCTGGTCTTGAACTCCTGACCTTGTGATCTGCCTGCCTTGGCCTCCCAAAGTGTTGGGATTACAGGCATGAGCCACTGCACCTGGCCTTATCTTGCTTTTGACTGGAAAGTTTTGTACATGCCTGCTAAGCCTAGTTGTTCTGTGATATGGTTTGGATGTGCACCTCATGCTGTAACGTAATCCTCAATGTTGGATGTGGAACCTTGTGGCAGATGTTGAGGTCATTAGGGGCAAATTCCTCATGAATGGCTTGACACCATCCTCTTGGCAATCAAAAAGGTTATACTCTACTCAAATGAGAGCAGGTGTATCAAGAGAACCTGGCTCCTTCACCTCACAGTTACTCTCTCTTACTTACCATGTGATTAGTCCAGTTACTTTTTGCCTTCCACCATGATTTTAAGTCCTGAAAACCTCACAGGAGGCAGATGCTGGCATACACTTCCCACTTGTTGTATAGTCTTCAGAATGGTGAGCCAAACCTTTTTTTTATTTGAGATGGAGTCTCACTCTGTTGCCCAGGCTGGAGTGCCATGGCACTTTCTTGGCTTGCTGCAGCATCTGCCTTCCAGGTTCAAGTGATTCTCCTGCCTCAGCCTCCCAAGTAGCTGGGATAACATGCGTGCACCACGCATGACACTTGGGTAATTTTTGTATTTCTAGTAGAGACAGGGTTTCACTATATTGGCCAGGCTGGTCTTGAGCTCCTGACCTTGTGATCCGCCTGCCTCGGCCTCCCAAAATGCTGGGATTACAGGCGTGAGCCACCACGCCTGACCCTTTTATCTTTATAAGTTATCTACTCTCAGGTATTCCCGTATATGCAGAATAATTAATACAGTCTATATTGTTGTCTAAGTTTTTTGTTTTTTTATTTATTACTGCAAATGCGGTCTTGATATTATTATGTTGCTATATATTTCTTATTTCACTTTTGTCAGTATTTGCTTCATATATTTTTTGAGCCCTGGTGTGTGTGTGTGTGTGTATATATGTATATGAATATTGTGTGTGTATATGCACACACACACACACACAACATACAGATGGATATAATGTTATATCTGAGTGAGTTAGAGAAAGTGCCACACTCTGAGTTCTGATTGTGAGTCCTTTATTGCTGGTGACCAAGAGACAGCTAACACTCAAAATTCTCTTGGCCCCAAGGAAGGGTTTTTGATTTCCTTTTATATGTTGCTTAGGGTAAGGGAGCAAAGCGGAAGTTTACAGAAGCAGAATAAACAAGTTAGGGGAGGAAACTGGTAACCAGGGGAGGTGGAGGTTCTCATGATTGCTAATTACTAAGAGTATTTCCATATAATCAATCACGAAGCGGGTATTCACAATAGCAGGTAGATTTACCAAGCAAGACATGGTTACCTCGGTTACAGGTACTGAGAACAGCGTGACCCAAACCTCAACAGTTCAAGGCTCTGAGTACAGCGTGACTCAGTAATGCATCTGTCAGGGCTATGGCAGGGAGGGAGAAGCTAAGCTGGAGCTTGTCACGCTTATTTCTAAGATGGAGTCAGGTTAGTTCATTTCAATAATAGTTATAGATTCCTGGTAAATTGTGGAATTTACCAGGAATTTACCAACATAGAGAAATGCTATCTCTACTAAAAATACAAAATTAGCTGGGCATGGTAGCACATGCCTGTAATCCCAGCTACTTGGGAGGCTAAGGCAGGAGAATTGCTTGAACCCAAGAGGCGGAGGTAGCCGTGAGCCAAGATCCCATCATTGTACTCCAGCAGGGGCAACAAAAGGGCAACTCAGTCTCAAAAAAAGAAAAAAATGGAGATTACATAAAACATCTTAAAGCTAAAACAATATATTTTAATCTCATAACTTCAATTTAATACAAAAACCATACCTCTATATTTTTCAGTTATTAAAAATTGTAACTCTAAGGGTTTTATATACCATCCTTATGATAGTAAAGAATTTTTGCCTGGGTGTGGTGGCTCACGCCTGTGATCCTACCACTTTGGAAGGCCGAGGCAAGTGGATTATTTCAGGTCAGGAGTTGGAGACCAGCTGGCTAACATGGTGAAACTCTGTCTCTACTAAAAATACAAAAAAAAAAAATTAGCTGGGCATGGTGTTGCCTGCCCCAGCTACTTGGGAGGCTGAGGCAGGAGAATCTCTTGAGCCTGGAGGGGAAGGTTTTAGTGAGCTGAGATCATGCCACTGTACTCCAGTCTGGCAATAGAGTAAGACCCTGTCTCAAAAAAAAAAAAAAAAATTCTTTATGTGTCTGTATATTTGTATTGAACGGAGAGCTTTACAATTATATATGGCTTTATAATGCTATCCAGCATCATTTTAATATTCAACCTAATGGATTCATTTTAGCGTTTTTCTTTGTTTATATGCAGTCTCACTGTGTTGATCAGGCGGATCTTGAACTCCTGGTCTCAAGTGATCTGTCGTGGCCTCCTAAAATTGCAGGATTATATTCATGAGTCACTGAGGTTTTCTTTGTTTGTTTGTTTTTTGAGTAGAGACAGGGTTTCCTCACGTTGCTCAGGCTAGTCTTGAACTCCTGAGCTTAGGCAATTAGCCTGCCTCAGTCTCCCAAGTGCTGGGATTACAGGCGTGAGCCACTGTACCCAGCCAATATGGTATTTTTTGTAAGACTGTCGTAGTGGTGATAACAACCACACCTTTTATTTTGCACAGTCTTTATTTTCATCTTGTTTTTGAAGTAAAATAATTTTGAACCAAGTATTATTGGTTAAAAAATTTCTATTATATCAAAATTTGGAAAGTTCTCAGCTTTTATTTACCTTCAAGTGTCCTCATATTACTTTTGACCTATATTCTTCTAGGATCCCTTTCATGAATACATTGATCTACTTGATAATGCCAAATAAGTTTTGTATTCTGTGCAATTTTATATTTCTGTGTTATATATTCTAGGGCTTGCCACCTCATACCAGTTAATTGTGTTTTGATTAAAACTATTTAAGTATGTGTATGACAGTATTTAAGTCTGAACAATTTAAGACAGTGTTGAGTAAATCAAATATGAATCAGCCATAAGTCTATTGCCGATGTAATTATCTCTGTCTGTATAAATATTATTCCTGTATTTTTTTTATAATTTGTATATTTGCTGCGTAGGTTTCTTGTGAATGGTTGTTTAATTCTAAGTGAGTAGTCATATAAATCCTTCTAATTTTGACATTACAATTTCTTTGTGAATCTGTATTATTTTTGTGTGGGAGAAACAGTTTTGGATTTAACAATAATTTGAGAACTATGATAAATCTGTATCTCTTTTAGGTATTATTGTTTATTTTTACTTGTCCAAAACATATAACAAAATTTAGAATAAATATTGTTTTCTTTTTTCTTTGAGATGGAGTTGTGCTGTCTCATCCAGGCTAGTGTAGTGGTGTGATCTCGGCTCACTGCCTCCTGGGTTCAAACAATTCTTGGCCTCAGCCTCCCAAGTAGCTGGGATTACAGGTGGGCATAACCATGCCCAGCTAATTTTTTTGTATATGTTCTTTTTTAGTAGAGACTGGGTTTCACCATGTTGGCCAGGCTGATCTTGAACTCCTGACCTCAAGTGATCCACCTTCCTCAGCCCCCTAAAGTGCTGGGATTACAGACATGAGCTACTGCACCCTGCCCAAAATATTTAAAAATATTTAGTGTAGTCTTATTAATGATACTGACACTGTTATAAAACATATTGCTAAAATGTTTTCATCTTGCAAAGCTAAATCTCAATATACATTAAACAACCACCAGCTATTCCCATTTTGTGGCCCTTTTGAAACAACACTGTTTTCTGTTTCTGAATATAACTGTTTTGCATATCATACAATCGCTGTATTATTGTGACTGGCTCATTTAATTTTGCATAATGTCATAAAGATTTATCTTTATAGTTATATTTTTTGCTTTTTGCAAACTAAGTGATATTCCAGTATATTTATACGTCAAATTATATTTACTGAGTAATTTGGTGACAGAAATTTGCATTGCTTGTACCTACTAGCTTTCAGTGACACTGCTGCAATAATTATGGGTATGCAAGTCACTCTTTGTATGACCGAATATGTGAAAGTTTATACATGTTCTGCATTCTACTTTCTTAACTTTATATTCCTTTTTGTTGTTGGCTTACAGTATACTTAATTAACTCTGTATTCTTACAAAATTATTTTAGTTCTGTAGCTTTGCAATGTGTTTTGAAATAAGAAACTCGTACCTTCAGCAATTTTCTTTTTCTTTTTTTTTTAAAGACGGGGTTTCACCGTGTTGGTCAGGCTGGTCTTGAACTCCCGACCTCAGGTGATCCGCCTGCCTTGGCCTCCAAAGTGCTTGGATTACAGACGTGAGCCACCACACCTGGCCTACCTTCAGCAATTTTCTTGTTTTGAATATTGTTGGGTATTTTATTGTCTCTTGAGATTTCATATACTTTTGGAGTTGTTTCTATTTTTTTGAAAAATTTGAAAAACATTACGTTAACTCTGTAGATTACATTGAGCAATGTTAGTTATTTCAACCTTTGAACAATAGCATACTCAAAAGTGTGTCAATTTCTATGTATTTGTGAATTTTTCCATTTTTTTCTATTATTGTTTTATACTCTCATTGCATTTTGGTCATAGAAAGTAACCCATATAGTTTCAGTTTTAAAAAATTTATTGGGCCGGGTGCGGTGGCTCAAGCCTGTAATCCCAGCACTTTGGGAGGCCGAGGCGGGTGGATCACGAGGTCAAGAGATCAAGACCATCCTGGTCAACAAGGCGAAACCCCGTCTCTACTAAAACTACAAAAAATTAGCTGGGCATGGTGGCGCATGCCTGTAATCCCAGCTACTCGGGAGGCTGAGGCAGGAGAATTGCCTGAACCCAGGAGGCGGAGGTTGCGGTGAGCCGAGATCGCGCCATTGCACTCCAGCCTGGGTAACAAGAGCGAAACTCCGTCTCAAAAAAAAAAAAAAAAAAAAATTATTAAGACTTCTTTTTTGACCTAACAGGTGGTTCTTTCAAGGGGAGTGTTTTATGAGCTAATGAGAAGGGTGTGTATTCTGATGTTGAGCTCTCTTTACCTTTAATGTTGAGAAATAATTGTTTTATACTGCCTTCAAGTTTTGTTTCCTTACTAGTATTCTTTTTTTTTAAATTACTGAAAATGGGTTATTGAAATATTCTACTATAATTACATTACTCTCTGTGTGTTTCTGCAGTGCTGTCAATGTTTGCTTTATGTATTTGGAACCCTAATATGAGATACGCATACACATACAAATTTGTTGTAGGCTTCCAGTGACTGAATCCATTATTTTTTAATGTCCTTCTTTGTCTCTTTGGAGTTTTGACTTAAAGTACATTTTATTATAAATGACAGGTTTTGACTTAACTTGTATCTGTGTAATATTATTTTGACCTCTTCTTCTCTCATTTGGTTAATATTTACAAAAAAATTCTACTTTTATCTTGGCACTTTCAGTCTTTTTTTATTATTAGATCTCAACTGACTTATGGAAAGGCAAGCTTGATTGGAAAGTTAATTATATATAATATATGTCTATTATGTAATTTGTATATAAATTTTATTTATATAAATAATTTTCTGACAGAAACATGAATGTTATTTTATTAATTATTTTATTAGATTCTTGTATCTTTGTCTTTCATTTTCTCTCTGTCTTCCTTTTTTCACTTTATATTTTTTGCATTGATATGCTTTCAATTCTCTCATATTTTCTTTCATATATCTATACAGATATTTCCTTTATGGCACCTTTGAGATTACATACAAACTCTAAAAGTTAAAACAGTTTCTGTAATCCCAGCACTTTGGGAGGCCGAGGCGGGTGGATCACAAGGTCAAGAGATCGAGACCATCCTGGTCAACACGGTGAAACCCCGTCTCTACTAAAACTACAAAAAATCAGCTGGGCATGGTGGCGCGTGCCTGTAGTCCTGGCTACTCAGGAGACTGAGGCAGGAGAATTGCCTGAACCCAGGAGGCGGAGGTTGCGGTGAGCCGAGATCGCGCCATTGCACTCCAGCCTGGGTAACAAGAGCGAAACTCTGTCTAAAAAAAAAAAAAAAAAAGTTTTAATCTGGTAAAAAATTAACTTCATTTGCATACAAAAATTCTTCCTCATTACATCTGCTCTCAAGTTTGATATTCATGTTGTTAATTATATCTTATGTTAACACTCATTAACAGATGTTTATGATCACTTCTATGCTGTTATCTTTCAAATTTTAGAAAATGATTGGCCGGGCGCCATGGCTCACGCCTGTAATCCCAGCACTTTGGGAGGCCGAGGTGGGCGGATCACAAGGTCAAGAGATAGAGACCATGCTGGCCAACATGGTGAAACCCCATCTCTACTAAAAATACAAACAATAGGCCGGGCGCGGTGGCTCACGCCTGTAATCCCAGCACTTTGGGAGGCGGAGGCGGGTAGATCACGAGTTCAAGAGATCGAGACCATCCTGGTCAACATGGTGAAACCCCGTCTCTACTAAAAATACAAAAAATTAGCTGGGCATGGTGGTACGTGCCTGTAATCCCAGCGACTCAGGAGGCTGAGGCAGGAGAATTGCCTGAACCTAGGAGGCGGAGGTTGCGGTGAGCCGAGATCGCGCCATTGCACTCCAGCCTGGGTAACAAGAGCGAAACTCCGTCTCAAAAAAATAAATAAATAAAAATATTAGCCGGGCATGGTGGCACGTGCCAGTGGTCCCAGCTACTCGGGAGGCTGAGGCGGAAGAATCACTTGAACCCAGGAGGTAGAGGTTGCAGTGAGCCAAGATTGCGCCACTGCACTCCAGCCTGGCGACAGAAAGAGACTCCACCTCTTAAAAAAAAAGAAAATGATTAAAAATGTTTTCTGCCTCATTATGATAATGCTAAAGAATGCTATTATTGTGCATGTACATATCTTTCCCAGAAAATTATGTTTTTTTGGTATGGTTTTGTGTTGTTTTCTTACATTAACGTTATTTGCAGTGGAAGGAACTCCTTTCAGGATCTTTGAAATGTAGGATATATGCAGTGCCAATATTCTTTCTTAGGATTAGGTTATTTTGGAAGGTCTTTTATTTTGATGTGGTAGGCCAAGTTTGTTATTTGTGTTATTCTCACTGAACAGCTATTTTTTTTCAAGACTTTGACTATATCACCCAGTTCCATTCAGGTCTTCCAAATTTTCTTAAAAGTTCACTGTTTATCTCATAAGACTATTCTTGCAAATGACACATCATTTTATCTTACAGTTCCCAAGATTCTCTTCTTGTCTCTGACTTTTTATCTCTATAATTTGTGTTTTTTGATATTATTATTTTTGTTATTATTTTTCTGATTTTCAAGTTGTCTTTTTTTCTATTTCACTCATTGTGTAATATTATTTTAAATTTTTTTTTTTTTTTTTTTTTTTTTTTTTTGAGACGGAGTTTCGCTCTTGTTACCCAGGCTGGAGTGCAATGGCGCGATCTCGGCTCACCGCAACCTCCACCTCCTGGGTTCAGGCAATTCTCCTGCCTCAGCCTCCTGAGTAGCTGGGATTACAGGCATGCGCCACCATGCCCAGCTAATTTTTTGTATTTTTAGTAGAGACGGGGTTTCACTATGTTGACCAGGATGGTCTCGATCTCTTGACCTCATGATCCACCCGCCTCGGCCTCCCAAAGTGCTGGGATTACAGGTGTGAGCCACCGCGCCCGACCACATCTTCATATTTTTATGATTGCTTACCGGAAGTTTGATAATGTTTTTGATGGGCCATGTTGCCCTAATATTTTGTATATATTCTAATTTTTGAGATTTGGATATTGAAAACAAGCTACCTGTCACCGTCTTTATAATTTATGTAGCTTTGTGCTGGCACAGCCTGAAACCAATTGTCTTGCCTAGACATTTTGGAAGTCTCTCAAACATGTTCTTAGAATGTGTCTTGTCTAAAATTCTGTGTTTTTTTTTTTTTTTTAATAAAGAAATATGTTAAGGCCGGGCGCGGTGGCTCAAGCCTGTAATCCCAGCACTTTGGGAGGCCGAGGCGGGTGGATCACGAGGTCAAGAGATCGAGACCATCCTGGTTAACATGGTGAAACCCCGTCTCTACTAAAAAAATACAAAAAATTAGCTGGGCATGGTGGTGCGTGCCTGTAATCCCAGCTACTCAGGAGGCTGAGGCAGGAGGATTGCCTGAACCCAGGAGGCGGAGGTTGCGGTGAGCCGAGATCGCGCCATTGCACTCCAGTCTGGGTAACATGAGTGAAACTCCGTCTCAAAAAAAAAAAAAAAAAAAAAGAAAAAAAGAAATATGTTAGTGTTTCTTCTTAATAGTAATCACTCTCTACACCTGTTCCCTGTCTAAGGTGCTGCAGTCTCTCTGCTGCTGTTTAACACTTAACTTTGGTCTAAACAGACTCAAACTGTAATTCCAAATTATACCATTTCCTTTTGGCACTTTATGTCATGGGAGACGGATACAGACACCAGTGTCTGGAAAGGGCCCTAGAAACCAGAAAGAAAGATGTATGTGCCACTATTTTTTTGTCTTTTAAAAAAGAAACCAGGAATTTGCAATTTGCTTCTGAAAACATCATGTTATATTGGGGAGCAGAAAGAGCTGTGTTGGGTAAATTTAACAGACTTTTTTTTTTCTTCTCTGGAGCTCTTTGCATTATGCTCACCTGGGGCACTGCACACACTTTATATTTATAAATTTTTTTACAAATGTATTCTGGTCAGAATGTTTTATTACATTTATTTGTCTACATGGATTTAGGACCTGTGGTATATTGCTGTGCCATCTTACATAGTTTGTATAGTATAGATTAGATTTGTAAAGTATATTCATCTGAATCTAGTAAATAAAATAATTTGTTATTTTTATTTCTTTCAGTTTTGAGTTATTTTCCCAAAGACCTTTGGCTGGAGCAAAACATAAAAAATTCCTTCCAACAAGAGATACTGACAAGATATGGAAAATGTGGACATGAGAATTCACAATTAAGTAAAGGTCGTAAACGTGTGGATCAGTGTAACGTACACAAAGGAAGTTATAATGGACTTGACCAATGTGTGACAACATCTCAGAGTAAAAAATTTCAATGTGATAAATATGTGGAAGTCTTTCATAAATTTTCAAATTCAAGTACACATAATATAAGACATACTGGAAAGAAACCTTTCAAATGTCAAGAATGTGACAAATCATTTTGTATGCTTTCACATCTAACTCAACATAAGATAACTCACACTGGAGAGAAACCATATAAGTGTGAAGAATGTGGCAAAGCTTTTACTCGATCTTCAACTCTTACTACACATAAGAGAGTTCATACTGGAGAGAAACCCTATAAATGCGAAGAATGTGGCAAAGCCTTTACTCGATCCTCAACTCTTGCTATGCATAAGAGAGTTCATACTGGAGAGAAACCCTACAAATGTGAAGAATGTGGCAAAGCCTTTAAACAGTATTCAAACCTTACTAGGCATAAAAAAATTCATAGTGAAGCAAAACCATTCAAGTACGAACAGTGTGGCAAAGCTTTCAAACTATCCTCCACCTTTACTATGCATAAAATAATTCATACTGGAGAGAAACCCTACAAATGCGAAGAATGTGGCAAAGCTTTTAACCGATCCTCCACCGTTACTGTACGTAAGATAATTCATACTGGAGAGAAACCATACAAGTGTGAAGAATGTGGCAAAACTTCTAACCGTTCTTCAGACCTTACTAAACATAAGATGGTTTATACTAGAGACCAATCCTACAAATTTGAAGAATGTGGCAAAACTTTTAACCAATTTGCAACTCTTACTACTCATAAAATCATTCATACTGGAGTGAAACCTTACAAGTGTGAAAAATGTGGCAAAGCTTTTAACCATTCCTCAACCCTTACTATCCATAAGAGAATTCATACTGGAGAGAAACCCTACAAATGTGAAGAATGTGGCAAAGCTTTTAACCGGTCCTTTGCACTTTCTAGACATAAGATAATTCACATTGGAGAGAAACGTTACAAATGTGAAGAATGTGGTAAGGCTTTTATACAGTCTTCAAGCCTTACTACACATAAAAGACTTCATAGTGAAGAGAAACCCTACGAATGTGAAGAATGTGGTAAATCTTTTAAACATTCCTCAAGCCTTACTAGTCATAAGAAAATTCATACTGAAGGGAAACCTTACAAATGTGAAGAATGTGGCAAAGCTTTTAACCGATCCTCAACCCTTACTGTGCATAAGAGAATTCATACTGGAGAGAAACCCTACAAATGTGAAAAATGTGGCAAAGCCTTTACCAATTCTTCACACCTTGCTAAACATAAGAAAGTTCATACTGGAGAGAAACCCTAAAATTTGAAATTTGAAAAATGTGGCATAGCTTTTAACCGGCCCTGAACTCTTACTAGACATAATTCATACTGGAGAGAAACCCTACAAATGTAAAGAATGTGGCAAAGCTTTTAACTGATCCTCAACTCTTACTATGCATATGATAATTCATACTGGAGAGAAACCCTACAAGTGTGAAAAATGTGGCAAAGCCTTTAATAAGTCCTCAAACCTTACTACACATTAGAAAATTCATGAGAGAAAATCTACAAATGTGAAAAATGTGGCAAAGTTTTTAACCATTCTTCAAACCTTACTGAACATAAGTTAAGCAGTTCTCGACTCTTACTCATAAGATAATTCATACTGGAGACAAACCCTACAAATGTAAAGAATATGGCAAAGCTTTTAACTGATCCTCAACGCTTACTATGCATATGATAATTCATACTGGAGAGAAACCCTACACATGTGAATAATGTGGCAAACCCTCTAATAAGTTCGCAAACCTTACTAAACATAAGAAAATGTATACTGGAGAACAGCCCTACAAATGTGAAGAATGTGGTGAAGCCTTTAGTGCATTCTCAAGCCTTACTCAACATAAGATGATTCATACTGAAGAGAAACCTTACAAATGTAAAGAATGGCAAAACTTCTTAACTACTCAAACCTTTCTAGTCAAGATAATTCATACTGGAGAGAAACCCTACAAATGTCAAGAATATGGTAAAGCTTTTAACTGATACTCAACCCTTACTATGCATAAAATGATTCATACTGCAGAGAAACCCTACAAATGTAAGAATGTGGCAAAGCCCTTAAACATGCCTCAACTCTAATGAAACGGAAAATAATAAATACTGCAGAGAAACCCAACAAATGTGAAGAATGTGGCAAAGTTTTTAACCGGTTCTCAACCCTTACAAGACATAAGAGAATTCATACTGAAAAAAAAACCCTAGAAATATAAATAATATGGCAAAGCCTTTTTTTAACATGGAGTTTCACTCTTGTTGCCCAGGCTGGAGTGCAATGGCACAATCTTGGCTCACCACAACCTCCACCTCCTGGGTTTTAGGGATTCTCCAGCCTCAGCCTCCTGAGTAGCTGGGATTATAGGCATGCTCCACCATGCCCAGCTAATTTTGTATTTTTAGTAGAGATGGGGTTTCTCCATGTTGATTAGGCTGGTCTCTAACTCCTGAACTCAGGTGATCTGCCCACCTCAGCCTCCCAAAGTGCTCGGATTACATGCGTGAGCCACCATGCCTGGCCACCTCAAACTTTCCTAAACGTAAAAGAAATCATAGTGGTGAGAAATTTTAGAAATGTAAAAAATGTGACAAAGCCTGTAAATGATTGTTGCACTTGATTGTTGGTAGAGTAGTTTATACTGGACAAACTTTTTTTTGTTTTTGATGGAGTCTTGCTCTGTTGATAGGCTGGTGCGCAGTGGTGCAATGCCTGCTCACTGCAACTTCCAGCTCCCTGATTTAAACGATTCTCCTGCCACAGCCTTCCCAGTAGCTGAGGTTTCAGGCACACACCACCACACCCAGCTAATTTTTGTATTTTTTAGTAGAGACAGGGTTTCACAATGTTGGCCAGGATGTCTCAATCTCCTGAACTTGTGGTCTGCCCACCTCAGTTTCCCAAAGTACTGGGCTTACAGGTGGGAACCACCGTGCCTGGCTGTACAAACTCTTAAAAGTGTGAAGAATGAGGCAAAACTTTTAACCTATACTCACACTTATTACCAGGAAAGCATTTATTTATACTTCAGAAAAAATGTATAAATGTAAAGGCTGTGGAAAAGGCATTAATATCTTCTCACATGTTACTCAATACTACTTAATAAAAGCATTATAAATGCAATTACCATCAAAAGATCTTTCAGAAAATACAAGCTTTTAAAGTGATGATGTGTATTTATGTTGACAAACATTACAAATATAAAGAGGATTGTAATACGTTTATTTGTATCACAGATCTTAGTGTAAATGTTTTTTTTTTTTTTTTTGAGACGGAGTTTCGCTCTTGTTACCCACACTGTAGTGCAATGGCGCGATCTCGGCTCACCGCAACCTCCGCCTCCTGGGTTCAGGCAATTCTCCTGCCCCAACCTCCAGAGTAACTGGGATTACAGGCACGCCCCACCATGCCCAGCTAATTTTTTGTATTTTTAGTAGAGACGGGCTTTCACCATGTTGACCAGGATGGTCTCGATCTCTTGACCTCGTGATCCACCTGCCTCGGCCTCCCAAAGTGCTGGGATTACAGGCTTGAGCCACCGCGCCCGGCCCTAGTGTAAATGTTTTGTACTAGAGGAAAACCCTGAAACAGTTGCTGAAACTTTAACATCAGAGAATTTATATTGGAGAAAACTCCAAATGTATAAATTTGAAAAAACATTTTTTCAAAAACTACAACTTAGACAACACCAGAGGGTTCATACTAAGATATTTTTTTTGTGAATGCTGTAAGTATGAAAAAATATTTAATTCAAAATTGAGTCTATGTAAGTATCAGAGAATTCACAGTAGAAATAATTAAGGTGGCCAGGTATGGTGGCTCATGGCTGTAATCCCAACACTTTGGGAAGCTGAGGTGGGTAGATCACAAAGTTAGGAGTTTGAGACCAACAAATGGTGAAACAGTATCTGTACTAAAAACACAAAAATTAGCCAGGCTAGGTCGCACACACCTGTAATCCCAGGTACTCAGGAGGCTGAAGCAGGAGAATCACTTGAACTCGGGAGGTGGAGGTTACAGTGAGCCAAAATCACACCACTGCACTCCAGCCTGGGTGACAGCAAGACTTCGTGTAAAAAATAAAATAAAAATAAAAAACTAAGGCATAGATACTTTAGGCATTACACTAAATCAGAGTGTTGAGTTTAAAAAATAATCCCAAACTAATATTGGTAGGTAGATAGATTATTTGTATACAACTTTAAAAGTAGAGTTATTTTTTGGAATGTTATATTCATAGTATATTATTTTTCCTGGACAAAAAGTAGATAGTTTTCTAAAAGCTAATGATGTAACTAATCTCTGAAATTATGTCATGCTATTTCTTCATATTGTAATCGCATGTGATCAGTTGTCACTGCATCAAGATATAAGATATTCTTTTTTTGTTAGATGAGCATTATTCGTGACTTTCTATAGAAGAGTAAGGTCATGAAAATGGAATATGCATAATGAAATCTAAGTGGAGACGCTCCTATTGAATGATGCATGAGGTAGGTGTTCAAAGTAATGTTCTTCCGCATTATATTGAGAAAACTTTTAAGTTTTGTTAAAATTAAATTAGTAGTATATCATTTTCCTAAATACACTTTAATAAAATGCCGTACGTTTTAAAATTTTAAGATTACATGGAAAGTTAATTTTTTAATTAAACTTTTTTTAATACGTTAAGACTATTGTGTATTCGATGAAAGAGTGTTCTTATGCCACCACCTTTTTTTTCTTTTTTTAAGATGGAATCTCGCTCTGTGGCCAGTCTGGAGTGCAGTGGCGCTATCTTGGCTCACTGCATCTTTTGCTCCCAAGTACAGGCGATTTTCTGCCTCAGCCTCTTGAGTAGCTGGGACTACAGGTGTGTGTCACCACGCCCAGCTAATTTTTGTATCTTTAGTAGAGACAACGTTTTACCATGTTGGCCAGGATGGTCTTGATCTCGACCTCGTGATCCACCTGCCTCAACCTCCCAAAGTGCTGGGATTACAGGTGTGAGCCACTGCATCTGGCCTGTTATGCCACTAACTTTAACCTAACCCATCTTACTTAATGGTGTAGGTAAAAGTAACAATATACTATTTGGTAACATAATGGACTAACATCTCTAGTAATCTTTTTGTCAGTAGCTTTCAACTGCAAATAAGTTAAAAATTTTTAACTTTGCTGGGTCCAGGCACAGTGGCTCATGCCTGTAATCCTAGCACTTTGGGAGGCTGAGACAGGTGGATCACCTGAGGTCAGGAGTTTTAGACCAGCCTGGCCAATATGGTGAAAACCCAGCTCTACTAAAAATAGAAAAATTAGCTGAGGATGGTGGTGGATGTGTATAATTCCAGCTGCTTGGGAGACTGAGGCAGGAGATCACTTGAACCTGGAGGGCAGAGATTGCAGGGAGCTGAGATCTCGTCCCTTCACTCCAACAAATGAAAAAATATATATACATATATTATTCATATATTTATGCATTAAACTATATATGCATGCTGTAGGTTTCTGTTTTAAAAATTTTTTTGTACGTAGTATGTGTATATATTTACGCCGTATTTATGTCTTTTTTTTTTTTTTTTTTTTTTTTTTTAAGATGGAGTTTTGCTTTTTCGCCCATGCTGGAGTGCAGTGGCACGATTTTGGCTTACTGCAACCACTGCCTTCTGGTTTCAAGCAATTCTGCCTCAGCCTCCCAAGTAGCTGGGATTACAGGTGCTCGCCACCACACCCAGCTAATTTTTATATTTTTAGTAGAGATGGCGTTTCACCATGTTAGTCAGGCTGGTCTCAAACTCCTAACCTCTCGATCTGCCCGCCTCAGCCTCCCAAAGTACTGGGATTACAAGCATGAGCCACTGCCCACGGCATACAGTTTTTAGTTTTAGCCACGTAAGTGTAGCCAAATCCTTGGTGATTTTCTCAGAAAAAATTTGGAGATCATGGCAGCTTTCGGGTTTCAACATGTCTTAGTATTTTGCATGCAAACTTAACTGTGTTCAGAGGGGCCAGTCATGGGATCACAAGCAACACCTGCCCTTTTGCTCTCATGCCATTACCATCGGCACCAGAAGCTTCAGGTTCCCAAGCTTTAAGTAAAAGCCTTAAACTGCATTGGCTCCTGCCATGCACTGTGCTGTCTGCAGAACAGTGTTCAATAACAAAATTCTTAAGATTATGACTGACAAAATGAAAAAAAATAGCACAAAAACTATTTTCGATACTATCAGCCAGGTTTATGACAAAGACAAGACATTTCATACATTGTTATCTTTCTTTTTTTTTTTTGAGACGGAGTTTCACTCATGTTACCCAGGCTGGAGTGCAATGGCGCGATCTCGGCTCACCGCAACCTCCGCCTCCCGGGTTCAGGCAATTCTCCTGCCTCAGCCTCCTGAGTAGCTGGGATTACAGGCACGCGCCACCATGCCCAACTAATTTTTGTATTTTTAGTAGAGACGGGGTTTCACCATGTTGACCAGGATGGTCTTGATCTCTTGACCTCTTGATCCACCCGCCTCGGCCTCCCAAAGTGCTGGGATTACAGGCGTGAGCCACCGCGCCCGGCCACGTTGTTAACTTTCTATAAAAGTTCTAAAAAAGTTTTTTTTTAAAGGGGTGACGTTTATTCCTTTTCGAAATGTTACAGTAAAACCAGGTGGAAGAGAATGGTTTTAGCAGTGAGGGAAAAAAATAAAGGTATAGCTGGGCCTGTAATCGCAGCACTTTGGGAGGTTGAGGCGGGTGGATCGCAAGGTCAGGAGTTCAAGACCCGCCTGGTCAGGGTGATAAAACTCCGTCTCTACTAAAAATACAAAAATTAGCTGGGCATGGTGGCCTGTGCCTGTAATCCCAGCTACTTGGGAAGCTGAGGCAGAAAATTGCCTGAACCCAGCAGGGTGGAGGTTGCAGTGAACCAAGATCACGCCACTGCACTGCAGGCTGAGTGACTGAGTCAGACTCCATCTCAAAAAAAGAAAAGTACAAATCTGGGGATTAGCCATTAAAAGTTATTTACAATAATTGAAGAGAAAAAGACAAGAAGTTGTTTTGCGTTTATGTCACATTGCAAACCTTCCCCCCACCCTAAAGCCTAGTACTTGCTTACCAATTAAAAAAACACAGGAGATTCACAGGCTGGAGGTGTGAACTTGAGTAAGACATTTTAAAAAACCTAGGCGTGTCCTCCCCAGCCCAGGTGCCACTAGGCACAGCACAAGAGACTCAAAACAACAGGGAAAGGCTGGATACTCGAGGTTTGGGAGTATAAGCACCCCACTTTTGGATCAGGGATTTGGGGAGTAGGGTAAATAAAACCTACTTGGAAAAGCATTGGGGAAGAAAACCAACAACTGCCTTTTGCAGGAGTGGGGACAGGGAAGGAGGTAGGGCCAGGGACAGGAGGATATCACATCAGTAAATTAACTTGGGAAGCGATAAGGGACCATCTTTAACTGGCTTAAGAGGAGAACCAAATGGCTGATGGGAGAATCCACAGGATGGAGAGGAGGAGAGGGAGTGTGGCTAGGAGGAGGCAATAGCCCCTTCCTTTCTGGGCAAAGGAAAGCAGCCAGGGCACCAGGTCCAGGCAGTGACCTCACAGTCACAGCAGTTTTTGCAGCTTAGAAATCACCCACCTGTCCCCACCTTGCTACTCATCCTGCTCAGTGCTGCCTGGTGCAGGGCCACTCTGGCCTTAGTGGATGGCTCTGTAGCCTCGGCTCTGCCTCTTCTGAGGCTGCACTAGCCTCTGCCCCCTTGGCCTGGGGCTCCTGGCTCTTAGGGGTGGCAGCAGCCTTCCCTTCCTGGGTAGTGCCCTTGTTGCTGCAGGTACAAATCTCCCCCTGTTCCTGCTCTTCCTTTGTCGGTGAAGAGGCAGAAGAATCACCCCCACCCTCCTTATGATTTCTCTTGAAGGACAGGCCAATTTGAAAGTCTTCTTGAAAGAGAATTTCCTCTTTATCTTGGGGGTCTCCATGGGGGGACCTCCCCCCTTGGCTTCAACATCCTAGCTAGGGGGTGCCGGCTCGATGGCATCGCCAGTGGCCCCAGCTGCATCATCTGTTCCATTCACGGGGGTGACTCCCCTTAACCCTTGGGGGATAAGTCTTCATTGCTTTTCACATGGCCATTCTCCTGGCCCTTGGCCTTTATGGGAGAAGCACCTTCTGCCTCCTTGGAGATCACGTCGCCCTGGGGAGCCTTGGAGCTCTGAGTGCCCATGATGAGGGTCTGCTGGAGGGCACCTGGAGCTGCCCCGGGCTCCTGCCACAGGGGATAGTACGTCAGGGTCGCTCTGCACATGGAGGGTGGGGCTGACACTGAGGGGGAGGTGTACAGGGGGAAGCCGAGCTGCGCCTCTGCTCTGTGGCTGACCTGCTAGCTGTGCCCACCGTTGTTTAGCTCCATGCCAGAATCCTAAAAATATTTTTAACTTGATGGATAAAATGTGTGTTCTGTAAAACATGATGTTTTGAACTGTATATACATTGTCAAATGCTTATTTTGAGGTAATTAATGGTAATCTCACATAGTTACCATTTTTGTGGTGAGAGCACATGACATTGTCATCACTTTTCCAAAGTCCAAATGCACTATTATATAGTCATTTTGCTATACCAAAAATACCTTGAACTTGTTTCTCCTATGTAATTAAAATTATGCGTTATCGACATCTGGTTGCAGAATTTCAAAGACTCGAGAGATTGTTGAGGTTGTAGAAGGAGTTTATTTTAGGTATACACCAGCCCAGCTTGGAAACAAAATGGCTGAGCCCTTAACAAAGGCAGGGCTTGACTTTTTATGCATGAATTCTACAGTGGCACTAAAACAAGTTTGCAGGTGTAGAAGGAGGGCAATTCATTAGCAATAATAATCACCTAACTTAGGCTTACATATGACTGTTGCTGTGCAACGCAGATGTTCGCTATGGTAGAGCTCAAGTATTCTAGCACGGGCCTTATCTATTGCCTGCTGCTACAGGGCCCAGAAGGCCAGAGTCTTGCGTGCTTTGGCATTTATTTATTTATTTATTTATTTATTTTTTGAGACGGAGTTTTGCTCTTGTTACCCAGGCTGGAGTGCAATGGCACAATCTCGGCTCACCACAACCTCTGCCTCCTGGGTTCAGGCAGTTCTCCTGCCTCAGCCTCCTGAGTAGCTGGGATTACAGTCACGCGCCACCATGCCCGGCTAATTTTTTGTATTTTTAGTATAGACGGGGTTTCACCATGTTGACCAGGATGGTCTCCATCTCTTGACCTCGTGATCCACCCGCCTCGGCCTCCCAAAGTGCTGGGATTACAGGCGTGAGCCACCGCGCCCGGCCTTTTGGCATTTCTTTTTTTTTTTTTTTTTTTTTTTTTTTTT
>NW_022437382.1:39657-40007 GCF_009761245.1 Sapajus apella
GGAGTGCAATGGCTCGATCTCGGCTCACCGCAACCTCCGCCTCCTGGATTCAGGCAATTCTCCTGCCTCAGCCTCCTGAGTAGCTGAGATTACAGGCACGCGCCGCCATGCCCAGCTAATTTTTTGTAGTTTTAGTAGAGACGGGGTTTCACCGTGTTGACCAGGATGGTCTCGATCTCTTGACCTCATGATCCACCCGCCTTGGCCTCCCAAAGTGCTGGGATTACAGGCGTGAGCCACCGCGCCCGGTCCTTGGCATTTCTTATGACCTTCACTGTGTTACAGAAACTTCATTATCAGCTGTAGAAAATAAGAATACAAGAATTTTTTTTTTTTTTTTTTTTTTTTTT
>NW_022437382.1:40107-56505 GCF_009761245.1 Sapajus apella
AGCTGGGATTACAGGCACACACCACCATGCCCAGCTAATTTTTTGTAGTTTTAGTAGAGACGGGGTTTCACCGTGTTGACCAGGATGGTCTCGATCTCTTGACCTCGTGATCCACCCGCCTCGGCCTCCCAAAGTGCTGGGATTACAGGCTTGAGCCACCGCGCCCGGCCCTTATTAATTTTTTTCTATTCAATCTTTTGAAACTTCTCTTTTTCTTTTTTTCTATTTATTTATTTTTTAGAGACGGGGTTTTACCTTGTTGGTCAGGGTGGTTTCGAACTCCTGATCTCAGGTGATCCACCCACCTCGGCCTCCCAAAGTGCTGAGATTACAGGGGTGAGCCACCATGCCCGACCTCAAACTTCTCTTTTTCTGAATATATTGGCATCTGGTGGTCACCATTTTGCTTTCCCTTTTTTTCTTCCCGAGTTGAAGTCTTACTCTGTCACCCAGGCTACAGTGCAGTGACATGATCTTGGCTCACTGTAACCTCCGCCTCCTGGGTTCAAGCAATTCTCCTGCCTCAGCTTCCCAAATAGCTGGGATTATAGGCACCTGCCACCACACCCGGCTAATTTTTGTATTTTTAGTAGAGTCAGGGATTACTATCTTGGCCAGGCTGGTCTCGAGCTCCTGACCTCATGGTCAACCCACCTTGGCCTCCCAAAGTGCTGGGATTACAAGTGTGAGCCACTGCACCTGGCCTCACCATTTTACTTTCTACTTTGATGAGATTAAGTTATTTAAAATCTATGTGTAAATGAAATCATGAAATATTCATTTTTCTGTGCCTGGCTAATTTCAACTAACATTTTCCAGTTTAATCAATGCGATTGAAAATAATAGAATTTTTTTTGGGGGGGGGGCGATCCAAGATGGCCAAACAGGAACAGCTCTGGAGGGCAGTTCCCAGCAAGAACAGTGCAGGTGAGTGCTCACCGTATTTCCAAACAAGTTTTCCCTGCCCACAGACCAGGAGATTCCCAGGCTGAAAAGTGCCACGAGTTTTCAGCACGGCTGGTGCCACGGGGTAGACGCACAGAAACTCACACAAATCTGGGCACCCGTTTCAACAGGCACCTGGAATGTCTGGGAGACAGAGCTGCCCATTCAACTGAAAGGGACGGGGCTGAGACAGGGAGCCAGGTGATCTGGCTTGGCAGGTACCACCCCCACAAAACAAGCAATCTGAAACACTGTATTGAGAGTTTCGCAGCAAGCACAGCTGGACCCAAGACGGTCCAGCTCAGTGGGGGGAAGTGCATCCACCAATACTGAGGCAGTTCACACAGTGGCTGGGCAGAGCCTGTGGCAGCTCAGCAACACCTTTGCTGGCAGACTGTGACTAGACTACTCCGTGCGGGGCTGGGCATCTCTGAAAAAAGGCAGCAGCACATCAGGAACTTATAAATAAAGCTGACCTTCCTGGGTCAGAGCACCTGGGGAAAGAGTTGGTTATGAGTTCAGCTGCAGCAGACTTAAAGGTACCTGCCAAGCAGCTCTGCGTGGAACAGCGGAGCTCCCAGCATAGCACTTGAGCTCCTATAACGGACAGACTGTCTCCTCAAGCAGCTCCCCAACCCCCACATACCCAAAGAGACACATCATGAAGGAGAACTCAGGCCGACATCTGGCAGGTGCCCTTCTGGGACAAAGATAACAGAAGAAGAAACCAGCAGCAACAACTAGGGTTCTGCAGCCCCCACGGGTGATCCCTAGGCAAGCAGGGTCTGGAGTGGACCTCCAGCAGTCCTGCATCAGAGGGGCCTAACTGTTAGAAGGAAAACTAAGAAACAGAACTAAATAGCTTCAACATCAACAAAAATGACGTCCTCTCAGACCCCATCTGAAAGTCACCAACTACAAAGACCACAGGTAGATAAAGCCACTACTATGGGAAGAAACCAGAGCAAAAAGGATGAAAACACCGAAAACCAGAATGCCTCTCCTCCTCCAACGGATCACAACCCCTCACCAGCTAGGGATCAAAGATGGATGGAGAATGAATTTGATGAATTGACAGAAACACGCTTCAAAAAGTGGGTAATAACAAACTTCTCAGAGCTAAAAGAACATGTGCTAACCCAATGCAAAGGACCTTCACTGTGTTACAGAATCTTACAGTTATCAGGTGTAGTGAACAAGAATACAAGAATCTATAAATTTATAAAACTTGCAAAGCAGGATACAATTCCACAGGAGGGAGAAGGACTCAGGGAAGTTTGATTATAAAATAAAAATTTTTTAATTTAATTTCTGCTTCTCTTTCCTGCATTAATATTATTTTTATTAATTTTTTAAATAATTCAATCTTTCCAAACCTCTTTTTTTTTTTTAAGAGACGGAGTTTCACCTTGTTTGTCAGAAACTAAGAATGTAAAAAAAAGGTTAGATGAGATGCTAACTATAATAAACAGCTTAGAGAAGAATATAAATGACTTGATGGAGCTGAAAAAACAGCACGAGAACTTCATGAAGCATACACAAGTTTCAATAGCCAGATTGACCAAGCAGAAGAAAGGATATCAGAGATTGAAGATCAACTCAATGAAATAAAATGAGAATTCAAGAATAGAGAAAAAAGAGTGAAAAGAAATGAACAAAGCCTCCAAGAAATATGGGATTATGTGAAAAGACCTAATCTATGTTTGATAGGTTACCTTAATGTGATGGAGGGAATGAATCCACGCTGGAAAACACTCTTCAGGATATTATCCAGGAGAACTTCCCCAACCTAGCAAGGCAGGCCAACATTCAAGTCCAGGAAATACAGAGAACATCACAAAGATATTCCTCAAGAAGAGCAACCCCAAGACACATAATCGTCAGATTCACCAGGGTTGAAATGAAGGAAAAAAATGCTAAAGGCAGGCAGAGATAAAAATCAGGTTACCCACAAAGGGAAACCCATCTGAATCACAGTGGATCTCTCCACAGAAACTCTACAAGCCAGAAGAGAGTGGGGGCCAATATTCAACATCCTTAAAGAAAAGAACTTTCAACCTAGAATTTCATATCCAGCCAAACTAAGCTTCATAAGTGAAGGAGAAATAAAATCCTTTACAGACAAGCAATTGCTGAGAGATTTCATCACCACCAGGCCCGCCTTACAGAGCTCCTGAAAGAAGCACTAAACAAGGAAAGGAACAACGAGTACCAGCCACTCCAAAAATGTACCAAATGGTAAAGACCATCAACGTAATGAAGAAAATATGTCAACTAACAGGCAAAACATCCAGCTAGCATCAAAATGGCAGGATGAAATTCAAACATAACCATATTAACCTTAAATGTAAATGGGCTAAATGCCCCAATCAAAAGACAGAATGGCAAATTGGATAAAAAGTAAAGACCCATTGGTGTGTTGTATTCAGGAAACCCATCTCACATGCAAGGACACAAATCGGCTAAAAATAAAGGGATGGAGGAAGATTTTTCAAGTAAATAGAGTGCATAGCCAAGACAATCCTAAGCAAAAAGAACAAAGCCAGAGGCATCACGCTACCTGATTTCAAACTATACTACAAGGCTACAGTAATCACAACAGCATGGTACTGGTATCAAAACAGATAGAGACCAATGGAACAGAACAGAGGCCTCAGAGGCAATGCCACACATCTACAACCATCTGATATTTGACAAAACTGACAAAAAAAAAAGCAATGGGGAAAGGATTCCTTGTTTAATAAATGGTGTTGGGGAAACTGGCTAGCAATGTGCAGAAAGCAGAAACTGGACCTCTTCCTGTCATTACACTAAAATTAACTCCAGATGGATTAAAGACTTAAACATAAGACCTAACACCATAAACACCCTAGAAGAAAACCTAGGCAAAACCATTCAGGACATAGGCATAGGCAAGGACTTCATGACTAAAATACCAAAAGCATTGGCAACAAAAAACAAAATATACAAATGGGACCTAATTAAACTCCAGAGCTTCTGTACACCAAAAGAAACAATCATTAGAGTGAACCGGCAACCAACAGAATGGAAAAAATTTTTGCAATCTACCCATCTGACAAGGGACTAATATCCAGAATCTACAAAGAACTAAAACAAATTTACGAGAAAAAAACCAAACACAGAAGTTGGTGAAGGATATGAACAGACACTTTTCAAAAGAAGACATCTATGAGGCCACCAAACATTTGAAAAAATGCTCATCATCACTGATTATTATGGAAATGCAAATCAAAACCAAATTGAGATACCACCTCATGCCAGTTAGAATGTCAGTCTTTAAAAAATCTGGAGACAACAGATGCTGGAGAGGATGTGAAGAGAAAGGAACACTTTTACACTGTTGGTGGGAGTGTAAACTAGTTCAACCATTGTGGAATATAGTGTGGCACTTCCTCAAGGACCTACAAATAGATATTCCTTTTGACCCAGCAATCCCATTACTGGGTATATACCCAAAGGATTATAAATCATTCTATTATAAAGACAGATGCACACTTATGTTCATAGTGGCACTGTTTACAATAGCAAAGACCTGGAACCAACCCAAATGCCCATCGACGATAGACTGGACAGGGAAAATGTGGCACATATATACCATGGAATACTATGCAACCATAAAAAGTTATGAGTTCATGTCCTTTGTAGGGACATGGATGGATCTGGAAACCGTCATTCTCAGCAAACTGACACAAGAACAGAACATCAAACACCGCATGTTCTCACTCATAGGTGGCTGTTAAACAGTGAGGACACAGGGACACAGGGAGGGGAGCATCACACACTGCTGAGGTCTGTTGGGGGTGGTCAAGGGAGCGACAGTGGTGGGAGGGTGTGGGGGTGGGGGGTGGGGAGGTCAGGAAGGGATAACATGGGGAGAAATGCCAGATGTAGGTGACGGGGGGATCGAGGCAGCAAACCAGATTGCCATGTGTGCACTTATGCTACAGTCCTGCGTGATCTGCACATGTACGCCAGAGCCTAAAGTACAATTAAAAAAAGGAAAATAATAGAATTTTTTAGATGAATACTATTCCATAGTGTATATCTACCACATTTTCCTTTTCTTGTTTTGTTTAGCATATCCAGTTTTTATTTATTGTTAAATTACTCAGTCTCAAATTGTACAATGCTGAAAAGAAATTGACAATTTCTGAGAATAAAGTTTATTAAGTTACTGTTCCAGAAAATTCAGTAAATATGGTTATGTAGGAACAAACTTAGGTTCATGAGCCTTTTAAATTTTTACATAATCTTTAATGATGTTGATCAGGAAATTCTTTCATAGGTTGAATTACTTCTCCAGTCTCCACAGTTGTATCACCTGGGAATTTTCTGGCCTTCAATTGAACGATGGCATATGGTTTTATAGCCGCATGATATTTCATGTAATAATGAACAATCCAGACAGGTACAAGTACATGAGTAAAAATAAACATACTCTTTATGTATACCTTATAGACCATGTTCCTCCAAGAGATCTTATTTGCCAAAAACTTATTCCAGGATTTCTCCATAGGCCATATCTTCTCTGGGGGGCAGCACCGGCTCGCGAGGGCTCAGTTCCTGGTCCTTTAGCCATTGCCTTCTTAGTGCTTGCAGCTGCTGCAGCCACAGGTTCTCGTCCGGAATTTTGAGGTTAAAGCAAAAAAGTCACTGTCCAGAGCAATGTTATGGTGCTTTCACTCTATTTTTTCTATTAGTTTCAGGGTTTTAAATCTTACATCTAAGTTTCTAATTTATTTTTAGTTGATTTTTATATGTGGTGTTAACTAGGGGTCTCATTTTATTGCTCTGCATGTGGCCATAAAGTTTTCTCAACACCATTTATTAAAGATACTGTTCTTTTTCTATAAAATTGTCACCTATATTCAAAATCAGTTAACTGTAAATACATGGATATATTTCTGATCTCTCTTTTCTGCTCCATTGACCTATGTCTTTGTTTTTATTTAACTATCATACTCTTTGGCTTACTATTGTTTTGTAGTAGATTTCAAAGTCAGTGTGATACCTTCAGCCTTTCTTTTTTGCTTGATTGCTTAGGTATTCAGGGTCTTTTGTGTTACCATAAAAATTTTAGATACATTTTTAAAAACTTCTATGAAGTATGTCACTGGTATTTTGATAAAGGTTACATTATATCTGTAGGTCATTTTGTGTAAAACACATATTTAAAAATATTAATAATACCAATTCATAACTGAAGTAATATTTTTCCATTTGTATATTATTTAATTTTTTACTTGATGTTCTTTAGATTATAATGTAAGATGTTTCACCCTTTTGCGCATATTTATTTTTAAATATAGTTACTACAGTTATTGTAGGTGGGATTATTTTTATTTTATTTTATTTATTATTATTTTTTTTTTGAGACAGAGTCTTACTCTGTCGCCCATGCTGGAGTGCAGCGGCATAATCTTGGCTCACAGCAATCTCTGCCTCCTGGGCTCAAGCAATTCTCCTGCCTAAGCCTCCCGAGTAGCTGGGACTACACGCGAGTGCCACCATGCCCGGCTAATTTTTTTTTTTTTTTTTTTTTTTTTTTGAGATGGAGTCTCGCTGTATTGCTCAGGCTGGAGTGCAATGGCGTGATCTTGGCGTGCAAACTTGGCCTCCCGGGCTCAAATGATTCTCCTGCCTTAGCCTCCCTAGTAGCTGGAATTGCAGACACCCACCACTGCACCAGGCTAATTTTTATGTTTTTAGTAGAGAAGGGATTTTGCCACGTTGTCCAGGCTGGTTTCAAACTCCTGACCTCAGGTGATCCACCCACCTTGGCCTCCCAAAGTGCTGGGCCTACAGGTGTGAGCCATCATTCACGGTCTAATTTTTTTATTTTTAGTAGAGACAGGGTTTCACCATGTTGGCCAGGCTGGTCTCAAGTTCCTGATCTTGTGATCCACCTGCCTTGGCATCCCAAAGTGCTGGGATTACAGGCATGAGCCACCATTCCCAGCCAAGGGTCTCATTTTTACTTCAGATCTTGGATCTATAAAAGAGAGAATCAGTTAATCCCTATGGAAGTCTTAATTCTCACTGGGGCCATTGTGGGGGTACATCTCCCTATGTCCTAGGCAGTCAAGAGTATGCGTCTTTGAGTCAAACGTGAAGAACTGAGTATTTCCCCATAACTGCTATCAGCCATCCTCAAAAGCGTATTTCTTACTTTATTACATACCACATTTTTTTAATAATATGAAATAATTTCTGATAACCCACAAAGCCAAAAATGTCAGATAATGCAATGCAAAAGAGAATAGAACCTCATTTTGAGAGACATCTATCCACTTTCAGTTCCTGGGGTTTTGTGAGGAAAAAGGGGTATTTTCAAAAATAGGGTCTGTGGCACCTTGTATTTTTCCCAGAGAGTCCCAGGCTCTTAGAGCTTGAATATCTGCTGTTAGTTAAGCTGACTTTTAACCATAGTGCTCTTTCAGAAAGTTTAAAGTATTGGCCAGGCACAGTGGCTCACACCTGTAATCCCAGCACTTTGGAAGCCTGAGGTGGGTGGTTCATGAGGTCAGGAGATCCAGACCAACCTGGGCAACATGGTGAAACACCTCTGTACTAAAAATACAAAAATTAGCCAGGCTTGGTTGTGTGTGCCTGGAATCTCAGCTGCTCTGGAGGCTGAGGCAGAGAATTGCTTGAACCTGGGAGGCAGAGTTTGCAGTGAGCTGAGATGGCACCACTGCACTCCAGCCTGGGCAACAGAGTGAGACACTGTCTCAAAAAACCAAACAAACAAAAAGGAACGTTTAAAGTACTTATGACCAGATGTTAGTCAGGCCAAACAGCCAATATCTCTGGCTTTTGAACTTCAACAAAAGTAACTTCAAAGGTTTTCTGAGAAAGGAAATTTCAAGACAGCTCCTGGAGGGGAATAGAATCAACAAAATATCAAAATATGACCAAAATAAACAAGAAACTACTCATTCTGTGAGCTGGGAATTGAACCCTGAAGCCGGGCCATCACTGTGATGGTGGAGATCAAGAGAAAATAATGTAACATGATTACAGAGTCAAGCTTCCAAGGACATGATTGATCAGCTTTCTGGGCCGTCTTAAACAGCAGGCTTATGGGGTCCTACGCCAGCATGCTATTCTAAGGTACCCCTCTTAATAATGGAACAATACAGAAAGACATTTATAGCACAAAGCACAACAGATTTGTTAACGGCTTAAGACTAGCCCCACAAATGCATGTTCCAATTAAAACTTCACAGAGAGGCTGGGCACAGTGGCTCACACCTGTAATCCCAGCACTTCGGGAGGCCGAGGCAGGCAGATGATGAGGTCAGGAATTTGAGACCAGCCTGGCCAACATAGTGAAACCCGTCTCTAGTAAAAATTGAAAAATTAGCTGCTCATGGCGGTACACGCATGTAGTCCCAGTTACTTGGGAGGCTGAGGCAGGAGAATCGCTTGAACCTGGCAGGTAGAGGTTGTGGTGAGCCAAGATCGTGCCTCTGTACTCCAGCCTGTGCAACAGAGCAAGACTGCATCTTAAAACAAAAACAAAACTTCACAGAGGAAATAAACAGTAATTTTTACCATTTATTCAAGCAGCTTGCACATATAGAGAGAAGCCAGAAGTCTGATTGGTAAAATTTGTACACGTTTGGCCAGGCATGGTGGCTCACATCTGTAATCCCAGCACTCACTCTAGGATGCCGAGGCGGGCAGATCACCTAAGATCAGGAGTTCAAGACCAGCCTGGCCAACATGAAGAAATCCTGTCTCTACTAAAAATACAAAAATCAGCTGGGCATGGTGGTGGGCACCTGTAATTCCAGCTACTTGGGAGGCTGAGGCAGGAGAATTGCTTGAACCTGGGAGGCAGATGTTTCAGTGAACTTAAATCATGGCATTGCACTCCAGCCTGGGTGATAGAATGAGACTCCAACGCAAAAAAAAAGAAAAGAAGTTTGTATGCTTTTGCAAGTATGCCAAGCTTCTGAATTCCCTGTCCCTAGTGGCTCTAGTGACATGGTTGGCTGCACCACAGCCCTGTGGGCCAAGCCACAACACAAAAGAAAATTATCTTATTTCATTTTTGCCAGAGCAAAATATGTGTGACAAAACATAGACATTAGCCTCTCTACTTAGCAATCAATATCAAACTGGCAAGTTTCAAACTTGCCCCCAGTTGGGCCCTCTCATCATTAATTCAACCTCTGATCAGGAGTTTCAACTTACGGTCTCTGGGCAAGATGGTCATCCTGAGTAATGGGAAAAATAATAAAGGGAAAGGAGAGAAAAAAATATTGATTGTGGCAGGATTGGGAAAGCAAAGAGCTCCGGGAGGCCAGAGGGAGACCCACCAATTGAAGGGACAATGAAAAGTTCAGGTGGCCGCTTGTCAATAGCAAAAGTATATTTTCCAGGAGCCCTATCAGCTCTCAGGTTTTCCCTTTTAAAGAGGAAAAAGCTCCCCGTGTTCCATAGTCCTGTAGAGGCCTAATTCTATCACCCATAGCTAGCAACAAGGAGTGTAAGACAGTGTCCAAAGAGAATAGCAATTAACATCCCATAGTTCCAAACCAGTGCTTAGCTGAGAAGCACTTTACTGAGAGAGGTGTCTAAGCTTCTAAATCTTAGGAAGGACCATAACCTTCCTAAGTTGGACATCGAATCCAAGTTCAATCAAGCATCCTTGCCTTTCATTAAAAGGAAACTTTAATCCACTCTACTTTAGGAGAGACTGTAATTCCCCTAAACTGGGCCTCTAACCCAGTCTCCTCGTTTACTGAAGTATATGCCTCCCTCTTACCCAAAGTCAGCCATTAATGTGCACAGGTAATTTTCCTTTGGGTCAGAGGTCTCTTCAGTATAGTCCCTTTGTGGTTGCCAGGAAAATGTTACCAGAAAGAAGTCCCAATCCAAATGCCAAGATGGAATTCTTGGATTTCACTCAAGAAAGAACTCAGGGTGAGTCTATAGAATAAAGTGAAAGCAAATTCATTAAGAAAGTAAAGAAATAAAAGAATGGCTTCCTCCACAGTCTGGTTGCCCATTTTTATTGCTAGTTTTAATTATATGCTACACAAGGGGTAAATTACTTTTTTTTTTTTTTTTTTTTTTTGAGACGGAGTTTTGCTCTTGTTACCCAGGCTGGAGTGCAATGGCGCGATCTCGGCTCACCACAACCTCTGCCTCCTGGGTTCAGGCAATTCTCCTGCCTCAGCCTCCTGAGTAGCTGGGATTACAGGCACGCGCCACCATGTCCAGCTAATTTTTTGTAGTTTTAGTAGAGACGGGGTTTCACCATGTTGACCAGGATGGTCTCGATCTGTTGACCTCGTAATCCACCCGCCTCGGCCTCCCAAAGTGCTGGGATTACAGGCTTGAGCCACCGTGCCCGGCCGGTAAATTACTTATTACTGTCTTTTTTAGACTGTTACAGTGTAACTTCCTGACATTGCCATGGCATTTATAATCTGTCATGGCATTGGTGGGAGTGTAGCAGTGAGGATGACCAGAGGTCATCTCTTCATCGTCTTGGTTTTGGCGGGTTTTATCCCGCTTCTTTACTGCAAGCTGTTTTATCAGCCAGGTCCGTATGACGTATATCTTGTGCTGACCTCCTACCTCATCCTGTGACTTAGAATGCCTAACCGTCTGGGAATGCAGCCTAGGAGTCTCAGCCTTATTTCACTCAGCCCCTATTCAAACTGGAGTTGCTCTAGTTCAATACATGTGTGACAGCCTGTGTCTGGCTATGTGATAAATAAGAAAAGAGAGCACCATCTAAGTTACCATGGAAGGGTGTTTCTTTCCATAAACCATTTCTGGAGAACACAAAGGATGAAGAATTTTATTAATCACAGCTATTTGCCAGGATTATCTATATGCTTCATCTTTCCCTACCTCTTTTTTTCTCTACATTTCTTCTATTTGACTTTTCCTGGGTTGTATCTTTTATAATAAACTGGTAAACATAACTACAATGTTTTGCTGAGTTCTGTGAGTAGCTCCATCAAATTATTGAACTTGAGGAAGGTTGTGGGAGTCCCCAGGTTTTAAACAGTAGCTCAGAAGCATAGATGGGCCTATGGAGTTTGTGACTGGCATCTGCAATGAGGACAATGTTGTGAGATTGAGCCCTGAACCATGTCTGTGCTGACCCCTAATGAGTTTGTTTTAACTACTTTTTAAAACTTTTGTGGTGGCCAAGGATCTCTGCAAAATATTCCCTTCCTATATCCCAGAGCCTTCTCTACATTCTCTACACCATGGCTTCTTTTTTTTTTTTTTTTTTTTGAGACGGAGTTTCACTCATGTTACCCAGACTGGAGTGCAATGGCGCGATCTCGGCTCACCGCAACCTCCGCCTCTTGGGTTCAGGCAATTCTCCTGCCTCAGCCTCCTGAGTAGTTGGGACTACAGGCACGTGCCACCATGCCCAGCTAATTTTTTGTATTTTTAGTAGAGACGGGGTTTCACCATGTTGACCAGGATGGTCTCGATCTCTTGACCTCGTGATCCACCCGCCTCGGCCTCCCAAAGTGCTGGGATTACAGGCTTGAGCCACTGCGCCCGGCAGAACCAATTCTTTTTACTCTTATTTCACCTTAATTTAAATGATAAATTCTGCCCATGGCAACTTGGTAAATATATGTATGTCTCTCTTTCTCTTTTGCTCTGTGTGTGTGTGTGTGTGCGCGCGCGTGTGTGTGTGTGTGTGTGTGTATGTATCAGGGGCCATTGACATTTAGGGATGTGGCCATAGAATTCTCTCTGGAGGAGTGGCAATGCCTGGACACTGCTCAGTAGGATTTGTATAGAAAAGTGATGTTATAGAACTACAGAAACCTGGCCTTTTTGGGTGAGAATAACTTTAATAACACAATTCTGAATACACCCTGAAAGTTTCATTTCTCTTTTTATGTAGAATGATTTTTGGTAATTTATTTGCATAAATGAGTTTCTGATTCATGCTTTCAAGAAAATCTTGAGAATTTGTCTGTGTGGAAAAGAATTTCTTCAAGATGTTTCATCTTGACCTGAACTTTCCACATTTCTGAGCTGATCTGTATCCTTCACTGTGGATTAGTGGAAATTCCAGAAATTTAGCGGTGTAAAATATGTTGCCCATATCATGAAATCTATTTGTGACCACCAATCTTTGATCCATGAGTACTGTGTAGTAAAATTAAGGACCTACAAATTTAAAATATTTTCTAAATATTTAGAAATTTCTTTCATCTATTAGTATTTTGGGATCACCTTTCTAGGATAATCTTTTTTTTTTTTTTTTTGAGATGGATTGTCACTTCGTCACCTAGGCTGGAGTGCAGTGGCATGATCTTCACTCACTGTAATCTCTGCCTCCCTGATTCATGCAATTCTCCTGCCTCAGCCTCCCAAGTAACTGGGACTACAGGTGTGTGCCACCATGCCTGGCTAATGTTTGTATTTTTAGTGGAGACAGTTTTCACCACGTTGGTCAGGCTGGTCTCAACTCCTGACCTCAAGTGATCCACCCGCTTCTGTCTCCCAAATGCTGCGACTGTGGGCATGAGCCACCATGCCTGGCCCTTTCTAGGGTGTTCTATCACATTCTTTTGAGCACAGTAGTAGGTTACTAACTGGAGAACATGAGAATGATTTATGTTATTTATTTATTTATTTATTTTTGGGGACGGAGTTTTGCTCTTGTTACCCAGGCTGGAGTGCAATGGCGCGATCTCGGCTCACCGCAACCTCCGCCTCCTGGGTTCAGGCAATTCTCCTGCCTCAGCCTCCCGAGTAGCTGGGATTACAGGCACGCGCTACCATGCTCAGCTAATTTTATGTATTTTTAGTAGAGACGGGGTTTCACCGTGTTGACCAGGATGGTCTCGATCTCTTGACCTCGTGATCCACCCGCCTCGGCCTCCCAAAGTGCTGGGATTACAGGCTTGAGCCACCGCGCCCGGCATATGTTATTTATTTTTAATAAAGCAGGTGTTGCTCTCACTAGCCCAGACCTGATCACCTGCTTGGAGCAAGGAAAAGAGCCCTGGAATATGAAGAGGCATGAGATGGTCGCCAAACCCTCAGGTAGGTGAAAGTAAATAAAACAGATTCCACCAATGAGCCATCCAAAGGTCAAAAAGAAAGCCAGTCTTTAAAATGTAATTTGAAGAGCTGTGTTCCAAAGCAAATAGTTTCTGGGAAGCTTGAGGTTTTTTTCTTTTCTTTTTTCTTTTTTTAAAATTTTTCTCTCACATAGGGGCATGTTTGTCTTATGCTTTTGAATTCTCTAAGGATTCTACTTTTCCTTGGATGATCTTCCTTCAAGTTTACAGTGAGAGCCAAAGTCCTCTTCATGGTATATATGAGACTCCACAATCTGATTGCTTTTCCATTATTTTGGGGACACACAAATATCTGCATAATTTTGAGAAACTTTATTTTTTTTAGTTATCTCTTTGCATCATGTCTGAAATATGTGAGAGTAGTGGTTTCTGTTTCATTGGTTTTTGGTTAATTTTTCTGTATATTCCATCCTGTTTTTATTACTATGGTCTTGAAATAGAGTTTGAAATTACAAAGTATGTTCCTCTGCTTTGTTCTTTTTCCTCAGTATTGCTTTGCCTATTCAAAGTTTATTGTAGTTTCTTGTAAATTTTAAAATTGTATTTTCCATTATTGTGAAAAAATGCCACTGGAATTTCGATGGGAAGTTTATTAAATCTATAGATTACTCTAGATAATATGGCACTTTAACAATATTCTTTTGATTAATAGACATATTTTTAAATTTGTATTTCTCTAATTTCTTTGATATTTTATATGTTTAATTGCATAACTTTTTACCTCCTTGATGAAATTTGTCTTTAGAAATTTGTTATTTTAATGCTATTGTAAATATTTTTTTTCCATTGTATCAGATAGTTCATTTTTTTTTTTTTTTTTTTTTGAGACGGAGTTTCGCTCTTGTTACCCAGGCTGGAGTGCAATGGCACGATCTCGGCTCACCGCAACCTCCGCCTCCTGGGTTCAGGCAATTCTCCTGCCTCAGCTTCCTGAGTAGCTGGGATTACAGGCACGCACCACCATGCCCAGCTAATCTTTTGTATTTTTGGTAGAGACGGGGTTTCACCATGTTGACCAGGATGGTCTCGATCTCTTGACCTCGTGATCCACCCGCCTCGGCCTCCCAAAGTGCTGGGATTACAGGCTTGAGCCACTGCGCCCGGTGGGATAGTTCATTTTAAGTGTATGGAATCATAACTTATACTTGTATGTTAATTTTATAATTGCTAATTTATTGACTATATTTATTAGTTTAGACAAGTTGTAATTTTTTTGAGACAGAGTCTTACCCTCTCAACCAGCCAGGCTAGAGTGCAATGGTGTGATCTCAGCTCACTGGAACTTCTGCTCACCCCCCACCCCGGGCTCAAATGATTCTGTCATCTCAGCCTCCCGAGTAGCTGGGATTAGAGGCTGCACCAGCATACCCAGGTAATTTTTGTATTTTTAGCAGAGATGGGTTTCACTATGTTGGCACTTGGAAGGCTGAGGCAGGAGAATTACTTGAACGCATAAGACAGAGAGCCAACATTGTGCCACTGCACTACAGAGCAAGACGTGTGCGCACACACACACACTACCAACTTTCTTATCAAAATTTACAAAGTATCATGTGAAATGAAATGGCATTAACAGTGAGAAAAGTGAAGCCATAACACAGAAAAAGAAGGGCTGTGATGCATACATAACTGGTATACATATAATAAATACAGACAAATCTGAAGATAATTGAGAAATAAAAGACGCAGAACTTCTCTTTAAATTCAGCATTGCAGCCAGGAAAATATGTCCTCTCCACATGAAGAATCAATTCCATTTCTTCACCACTGATGTTTTCCATCTCTGACTTGAAGTTACAAACTAACTTTATTTTTACTCCGCCTCCCAGGTTCAAGCGATTCTTCTGTCTCAGCCTCCCCAGCAACTGGGACTATAGGTGTACAACACTATGCCCGGCTAATTTTTGCACTTTTATTAGAGAAGATGTTTCACCATGGTTAGGCTGGTCTTGAACTCTGACCTCGTGATCCATCCACCTTGGCCTCCCAAAGCGCTGGGACCACAGGCCTGAGCCACTCCACTCAGCCCACAAATTAACATTGGCAGGAATATTTATGGCTTATTATGGCAAGAACTGTCATGTATGTTTGCTACATTTAAATATAAAAACATCCAGCCGGGTGCAGTGGCTCACGCCTGCAATCCCAGCATTTTGGGAGGCCAAGGCGGGTGGATCACCTGAGGTCGGGAGTTTGAGACCAGCCTAACCAACATGGAGAGACCCCGTCTCCACTAAAAGTACAAAATTAGCCAGGTGTAGTGGCGCATGCCTGTAATCCCAGCTGCTCGGAAGGCCGGGGCAGGAAACAGGAAAATCGCCTGAACCTGGGAGACGGAGGTTGCGGCGAGCTGAGATCCGCCACTGCACTCCAACCTGGGCAACAGGAGCGACACTCTGTCTCACAAAGGAAAAAAATCGTAATACAAAAAATTAGCTGGGCGTGGTGGCAGCCCCCTGTAATCCCAGCTACTTGGGAGCTGGAAGCAGGAGAATCGCTTGGACCCGGGAGGCGGAGGTTGCAGTAAGCTGAGATTGTTCCTCTGCACTCCAGCCCAGTCGGCAGTGCGAGATGCTGTCTCATAAATAAATAAATAAACATCCTCATTACTTATAAATCTTCCCTAGTACTTATCTGAACAAATTAACTCAATAAATGTACTGGAGGGAGAGGGGTTGAGAAAAATAAAAATAATAAATAAATGTGCTTATGTTAATTACAAAAAACAAAAAGAAAAATAACTAAAGGGTTATAAAAAATATAGGGTTCTCCTACTAAAAACAAAATTAAGTGTTCTAACTAAATAAAATTAACTTTGGCAGGAAGATTTATGGCTTATGGAGCATCTGTTACACAGCAAGAACGGTCATGTATGTTTGCTACGTAACTTAATTCACTAATTGTGGAATCAATTTAAAAATTCTTTTGTATGCACTACATTTTATAAAAATTATTTTTGGTAGGGCATGGTGGCTCAAACCTGTAATACCAGAACTTTGGGAGGCCAAGGCAAACAGATCATGAGGTCAGGAGATCGAGACCATCCTGGTCAACATGGTGAAACTCTGTCTCTACTAAAAATACAAAAAAATTAGCTGGGCATGGTAGTGCATGGCCGTAGTCCCAGCTATTCAGGACGCTGAGACAGGAGAATTGCTTGAACCCAGGAGGCGGAGATTGCAGTGAGCCAAGATTGCACCGCTGCATTACAGCCTGGGCCACAGTGTGAGACTCCATCTCAAAAAATAAATAAATAGGCCGGGCGCGGTGGCTCACGCCTGTAATCCCAGCACTTTGGAAGGCCGAGGCGGGTGGATCACGAGGTCAAGAGATCGAGACCATCCTG
>NW_022437382.1:56905-59972 GCF_009761245.1 Sapajus apella
CAGGATGGTCTCGATCTCTTGACCTCGTGATCCACCCGCCTCGGCCTCCCAAAGTGCTGGGATTACAGGCGTGAGCCACCGCGCCCGGCCTGATGTGATTCCTATGTACTGTATTATTGTATTAAAATATGCCATATATTGCATGAATATATACTGATGTACCCCAAATAATTAAGAAAAATAAATTTAAATTAAAAAATAAAAATTTGGCCAGGTACAGTGGCTCACTCCTGTAATTCCAGCACTTTGGGAGGCTGAGGCAGGCAGATCATTTGAAGTCAGGAGTTTGAGATCAGCTCACCCTACCTACAACCTGTCTCTACTACAATACAAAAATTAGCCAGGTGTGGGGGCGGGCACCTGTAATCCCAGTTACTTGGGAGACTCAGGCAGGAGAATCTCTTAAACCCAGGAGGTGGAGGTTGTAGTCAGCCAAGATTGCACCCCTTGAACCCAGGAGACAGAGGTTGTAGTGAGCCAAGATTATGCCACTGCATTCCAACCTGGGCAACAAAGCAAGACTCCCTCTCAAAAAATAAAGTAACCGGGCACTGTGGTTCACACCTGTGATCCTAGCACTTTGGAAGGCCAAGGTGGGCCCATCACAAGGTCAGGAATCTGAGACCAGCCTGACCAACATGGTGAAACCCCGCCTCTATTAAAAATACAAAAATTAGCCAGGTGTGGTGGCGCACGCCTGCAGTCCCAGCTACTCGGAAGGATGAGGCAGGAGAATTGCTTGAAACCATGAGGTAGAGATTGCAGTGAGCTGAGATCATACCACTGCACTCCAGTCTTGGTGACAGAGTGAGACTCCATCTCAAACTAAATAAATAAATAAATAAAATAAAAATAAAAAATTAACCTACAGAAATAATATTCTTTAACTTATTTTCAGTCAAAGCCATTGGCAAAAGAGATTACTAGAGATGTTAAACCATTATGTTACCAAATAGTATATATTGTTACCACATTTTACGTACACTCTTGAAAAAGGTGGAATAGGCTAACATTTGTGGCATATAACATTTCATTGAATGCACAATAGTATTTAACATGTTAAAAAATGCTGAATATATTAATGTCATATATAATCTAAAATTTAAAAAATATACATTTTATATAAAAGTATAATTAGAACAATATACTAATTTTCATTTACTTATAAATGAAATAAAAAATTTTCTCATAATGTAGATTACTCTGAACACCTAACGCATATATTACTTAATAAGTTAACCACAAAAAGTCTCTTCACTTAGATCTTCATCATGCATCTTACGTTTTAATGTCCTTACTATTCCATAACTAAGTTTATAAATAATGCTCACCTAATAAAAAAGAATCTCTCATATCTTTGATGCTGCAACAAATGATCACATGCTTTCACATATAAATAGGAATGAAGAAACAGGAAATAATTTGTGAGCTGAATTACATCATTATTCACTTTTTTCTTTTTTTTTTTTGAGACAGAGTTTCACTCTTGTTACCCAGGCTGGAGTGCAATGGCGCGATCTCGGCTCACCGCAACCTCCGCCTCCTGGGTTCAGGCAATTCTCCTGCCTCAGCCTCCTGAGCAGCTGGGATTACAGGCACGCGCCACCATGCCCAGCTAATTTTTTGTAGTTTTTTAGTAGAGACGGGGTTTCACCATGTTGACCAGGATGGTCTCGATCTTTTGACCTCGTGATCCACCCGCCTCGGCCTCCCAAAGTGGTGGAATTACAGGCTTGAGCCACCGCGCCCGGCCATTATTCACTTTTCAAAAAATTTTTAAGGTATCTGCAAAAATATGTTTTAGTGTAAAGTCTCTGGTGTTTTCTAAGCTGCAGTTTTTGAAAAAGTATTTTTCCAAATTTATTAAATTTCCAGGTTTTTTTTTCCCAATATAAATTCCCTGATACTGAACAAAGTCTGAGCAACTGCTTTAGAGGTTTCCTCTAGTACAAAATATGTACAATAAGATCTGTGATACAAGCAAATATACTACAACCTGACAAAGTTCTTCAAAATATTCTTCCCTTTAAAGGCTTATATTTTCTTAAAGATATTTTGACAGTAATTGTACTCATAATGTTTTTATTAAGTATGAACTCTAATGTTGAGTAAGATGTGAGCATATATTAATGGCTTGTTCACAGTCGTTATATTTGTATAATTTTTCTCCAGTATAAATGCTTTCCTGTGCAGTAAGGTATGAGCACTGGCTGAAAGTTTTCCCACACTGTTCACACGTGGAGTTTTCTCCAGCATAAATTATTCTTACCTCCAATTAAGTGTGATAAGCATTTAAAAGCTTTGTCACATTCTTCACATTTCTAGGATTTCTCACCACTATAATTTTTTATGTTTAGAAAAGCTGAAATGTTTTCAAAAACATTGCCACATAATTCTGGTTTATAGAGTTTCTCTCCAGCATGAGTTATCTTATGACTGTTAAGAATTGAGAACTTGAGGCCGGGCGCGGTGGCTCACGCCTGTAATCCCAGCACTTTGGGAGGCCGAGGTGGGTGGATCACGAGGTCAAGAGATCGAGCCCATCCTGGTCAACATGGTGAAACCCCGTCTCTACTAAAAATACAAAAAATCAGCTGGGTATGGTGGCGCATGCCTGTAATCCCAGCTACTCAGGAGGCTGAGGCAGGAGAATTGCCTGAACCCAGGAGGCAGAGGTTGCGGTGAGCCGAGATCGTGCCATTGCACTCCAGCCTGGGCAACAAGAGTGAAACTCCGTCTCAAAAAAAAAAAAAAAAAATTGAGAACTTATTAAAGGCTTTGCCACATTCTTCACACTCACAGGGGTTCTCTCCAGTATGAATTTTTTTATGTTTAAATAAGAGTTGAGAACTGGTTAAAGGCTTTGCCACATTCGTCACATTTGTAGGGTTTCTCTCCAGTATGAGTTACTTTGTTTAGTAATGCTTAGGGATTGCTAAAGACTTTACCAAATTCTTCCCATTTGTAAGATTTCTCTCCAGTATGGGTTACCTTATGTTTAGTAAGGTTTGAAGATTGATTAAAAGCTTTGCCACATTCTTCACATTTGTAGGGTTTCTCTCCAGTA